>NC_052512.1:20095429-20286073 GCF_014356525.2 Nilaparvata lugens
GTTCGAAGTCTATGTGTTTAAAATTAGCAGCTGATTGATCAATTCTTCCCAAAGTATTTGTAGAATATACAATCAGACGGACAACGACTTTGGGCTCCAGTAAGTCAAAAGTGAGAACTCGTTAACGCTCTTTCAAATATTTTTTTTTCTAAAAACTAATTGATTTTGAAAATTCCCTTGTTCACAAATTCTTGGCAGACGTACCCCAATGTGACAGTGTCAGAGAACAAAATGTTTTTCGAAATCAGGAGAGAAAAAAAGGTGGAACAAAGAGCAGGAGGGAAAAATATTCAAAGTCTAGAATCTTAAAAATCGAATTGTATTGATTTTGATTGCTGCCTCATTTTATACCTAGGAGAGCGAAGTTATGGCGCAGCAGGTCACCCCCAATTATACTCAATTTTCACCCTTGAATTAGCAGAACATGAAGGAAAATAGACTTGAGGTATTGTAGAGATAGGTTAGGGCAGAGCCAATTGACGAGCTTGGTAGAGATATACGTAATGAACTGTTCCACTTAGAAAAACATTATTTAATGGGTTCAATTCAGTTTGAAATGCAGTTTTTATTGTTGATCTATGGAAATTATATCAGATGAATGGCGGCCATTAGCAGCAATAGACTGATGTAGCATATTTTTGAAGTTTTGAAACGGATTTTGACACACTGTGATTGGTAAGACCTGGATCTCTTCTCTGATTCGCTCCTTCAGTTCTTCCAAGGTGTGTCGGCGATCTTTGAAGACTTTATTCTTGAGGTAACTCCAAAGAAAAAGATCCCATATTCATTTTATTTATCTATTATTTTTCAAAGGCGACTTTCTAGAAGTATTTTAAGCCTAGGTGATGATGATGGGATGAATGATAATACAATGAAGTTAGAGTTATGAATGAATACAAATTATAGGTTATTCTATCCACTTGAATTGATTTGAGTTCACTTTTCAGTCCACAAATGAATAAACTAGAAATTTTGAATTTTATTTGATCAAAAACCGAATATAATAGAATAATTATATTCAATAAACTCTCAGAACTTGAAACTATTGAGTTATAAAGGGAAATGTTGAACCAGAAATAAAACACAAATCAATTCACATATTCTTAAATGGGGTGAGCGTGCTGACCATAGTTCTTTAAGAATAATAACATCACCGTCAATGTCACCTCTCAGCGTTTTGTGCCAGTGTTACAAACGTTTTTGCGCCCCAAATTGGAAGAACTTGCTGAGGGACATGACTTGGGAAAAATATGGTTTTAGCAGAATGAAGCTACACCCCACACAGGGCGCATTTTAATAAATGTGTTGAGACAAATGTTCCCAGGGCGGCTTATCTCACATGAGGTGGACATGAGGTGGCCGGCTCGCTCACCTGATCTGAGCATATGCAATTTTTTCTATGGTGTTACCTCAAAAATAAAGTTTTCAAAGATCGCTTACACACCTTGGAAAAACTAAAGGAGCGAATCAGGGAAGAGATCCAGGCCTTACCAATCGCAGTGTGCCAAAAAATACGCAACATCAGTCTATTGCTGCTACTACTCAACTCATTTAATTTAATAGACTCTAAGATTAGTAGAAAAACTAAATTATAAATAGAAACCTGGACATGCAGTAACTTTTTCTTCCATATCGACGTATGAATCTCGGGATTTCTGCTCAAAACTACTGTTTGCAAGGGCGATTCTTTTAGATACATTTGTTGAAAGTGGACTCGCTTACAATTTTTGCACATCTTTTCTCTTTTTTCCTACTTTCTTCTCCAATACTTTCCTTTCATTCTCCTCTTTACCCTTTATTCCTTACTTTTATACCCTCTACCTGCCTATTACATGGGAAACCATAGTTGGCTAGGTATTTTCCTCCTCTCTTTCTTATCAGCACACCCAACCATGAAGCCTTTTTTTTGTATTGTTTTAGACAATCAATCAATCAATCAATCATCTTTATTCAAATATACATAAAAATGTACAAGAATGCGTCAATTAGAAAAAATATTCTCTTGAAAATATAGCATGTTAGTCATAACAAATACATAAAAATTTACAATACTTATCTAATCTAATACTTATATTATCTAATAGTCTTCAAGGATGGTTTTCCAGAAACTCATCCACCGAGTAATAGGCTTGTTCTATTAAGAATTTATGAAGGTTAGCTTTGAATTCACTCAATCCACAGTTAGTTGATAATAGTTTCAAAAAGCTTGGAAGTCTATTTTAAAATTTGCACCCTGCATAGCTAGGCTTCCTCTCAAATAATCTCCTCCTATGAGGCTGAGTTACAAAGTTTTCTCTCCCTCTAATTTCTCCCGGAAATTCGTTCTATTTTGGACAGAATGCACAATCAGCCTGAAAATTTAAATAGAGGGTACTGTTAGTAGGGATAGTGATCGGAATGCTTCTCTACAAGGGTGGTTGTATCCGAGCCCCGCCATATGCCTTATCGCTTTCTTTTGTTGTACAAATACTCTTTGAATATTTTCCTTTGAAGTACCACCCCGAAGCTCTATACCGTACACAACATAACAATAAAATGTAGCAAAGTACGCCACTTTAACGGTGTTGTGTGGAACATACTTCACCAGATTTCTGATAAGGAAGAGACTTTTACTTATTTTCCTGATCATACTATCAACATGTAAAGTCCATGTCAGCCTTTCATCAAAGTTTACCCCTAGCATATTAACAGTCAGTGCTTTCAATTTCATCATCACCAATATATAATTGGGGAAGTATAGGAACATTCATTTTTGATCGTGATTTTTTGTGTATCGATTCCTTTCATGTATATTTTAATCTGTCGATTTGAATAAAATTGGTTGATTGATAAAACATGCTGTAAAATATCCATTAACATAGCTGTTCGTGAATTGTTGATATCAACTGTCAATTAAATTTACTGCTAGTGAGTTACTTAAAATTTACATTGGTTATCCCGTATTTCAATTATATCTAATTGAATAATGTGTTTAAAATTATATTTAATGTTGATTCTGTTACATTTAATTGCATTTGTATTCATTGCTCAAGCCTTATTGCACAAATGAGACTCAAGGCTTAGTATAGGATTTGTGTGAAATGTGAATTAAATGATTCTTTTCCATGTTAAACGGTTCATGAATTATAACCCTTCCAAATTCTTCAAGTGCTCTGCCCCACTCTGTATAATGAGGGAATGCATGTACATGATAGAAGTGAGAAGGTGAATAAGAAGTGGAAGGGAGGAGTTGAAAGATGATTGAGAAGGCAGCAAGACATCATCTGGAAATTTCCAGTCCTAAATCAGAGGCAGGGTGGAGGGCGATAGGGCTTTTATGGGCCATTAAGAGGGCTTAGAACAACAACACAGCATCAGCTTCTCACTATCTTAATAGCTCAGCTCCCAGAAACACTGTTCTAACGAACTGGGCAGCCATTCGCTTACTTTCGGTTCTCCAAAAATATTTGCCAAACATCTTCCAAAAATAATGAAATTTTTTCCAATCTCCTCCCAAAAGAAGATTTTTTTAGTATTATAAATAATTCAATGTATTTCTATTTATCGTAGTAATACTATCCATTCTATTGTATCTGCCATGTCAAGGTTGAAGAGGTTAAAGAGGACACGGAAGTCCTTACTCTATTACTAGATAATATTTTCAAAAATGATTCAGTTCAGTACTATGTGGAACAGTGATATTCATAAAAAAATTCCCCTCATTGAGTATTATCCACCAAAGATAATAAATTAATATTAGGGCACCGAGCTTTGCTCCGGAGTACAAAAGCATAGAAGCATAAAAACATACTTTATATTTATCCTTTTATATTCAGCGAGCAATTTCTGTATATTTATGTCTGGTTATTTATGTTCAACTGATCTCAAAAGCGGCTCAAACGA
Organism: Nilaparvata lugens; assembly: GCF_014356525.2. Lineage (NCBI taxonomy): Eukaryota > Metazoa > Arthropoda > Insecta > Hemiptera > Delphacidae > Nilaparvata > Nilaparvata lugens. Next base: position 20,099,312 of record NC_052512.1, read on the forward strand.
TGTTCACGAGATTTGGAACATAGTAGGTTTATGATATAAAAATTCGATTGCACTAGGTCTCATCCTTGAGGAAACTCGCTGAACGACATTAAAAGGATAATTCATCCTTTAAGAAACAGCTGAGACTTTAGTCGTCTGTGGATAGTGAAAAGTGAGCGAGTGATTCTGTGGAAAATCAAAATATTTCATCCCGGAAATTCATAAGCTGACGTATAGCCAGCTGTAAAATATGAACACGATTATTTCAGAGAATTGTGTTCTGTTTATCAATAAATGAAAATAACGAGCGAAGCTCGGTGCCCCGATATTTTATTGATTAACAGAACACAATCCTTTAAAATAATTGGGGAAGGACAAACAGGCACAGCCCAAAACTGTTTCTTCCCTGAATTTTGATGCATACACTATAAATGGTCCAAAAAGTAGGTTAATGTTCCAAACACTTGAATTCGGGTCCAATTTTCAGTCCAAACATTTGAAAACTGGAATGTTTAAATTTAGATTGTTTACAAGACAAATTGGATAACAAAATAACACTCACTAATCACTAAAAACTGTGAAATAATTATTAACTTTGAAAGTTTTGATATACTTTAATTTAGAATTATATACTATGTCTGCTACAATATTTCTCATGTAAATGAAATATAATGGATCTTGAATAAAATCATATCGTTGGTCATGTCAACAAATAAGATATTCTGATTAAGTCAAATAGAATTTCTAGATAATATTATTCTTGTGAGATAAGCTGATTGATTGCAATAGTTCAACAGCTGAACCTGATTGTCTCACTCCCCCACACCCCACACACACTCGCATTTTCCATTATCGACAGACGACGTAATTAGCAGCTGTTTTTCAAGGATATCGTGGCATAATTATCCTTTTCATGTCCTTCAGCGAGTTTTCCCAGGGATGAGACCTAGTGCAATCGAATTCTTATATCATAAACCTACTATGTTCCAAATTCCGTGGAAATCGTTGGAGCCGTTTTCGAGATCTGTTGGACATATATAAATACACAAATAAATAATCAAATGTATAAATAAATAACCAAATCAATAAATTTATACAGGAATTGCTTGTTCAATATTATATAATAGGATTGTAATCTGTAAAACTGAGTAAATCCAATTTACAGTTAACCTTCATTTTTTCATAACAAGTTTCTCGGAAGATTTATTGAAAGACTTTTCTTAAAGTTTAAAATCGATACTGAAGTATCTCCACTGATAACAGCTCAACAGACAAAGTCGTGACGTGACACCCCATGAAGTTATGAAGTGAAGTCGTACATAAATTTATCGCGCAAAAGTCAAGAAACCCTAAAATTAAGTGAGTTGCAGAGGTCCTCGGCCGGAAGTGGTTTGACTGCACCCGGAAGTAAATTTCTGTCTGAAGGGGTTGAGAAATGAAAATAAAGCCACATTGCGATATGCTTTAATAACTTAGTTTGGATGGATGATGAGTTCCTTTATTCTTCTTGGAGCACCCTACTGATAGGGGCACGACTGATGAAAAGGGTTGGATGGAGAAGATAAGAGAGTGTTTTATTGCGCTATTTTATTACTGAATCAGTGTAATTATACTCGACCGAGTCACGTCTTTGTTTTCATTAAGGCAACACTAATATTACTTTGAAAGTTTATGTTGTTCCAAATTTTTCCAAGAGAGATTAAGAAGATTCTGTTTTTGAAAACATGAAAACTTACATGGTATTATTATTAAATGTATAAAATGAGCACTGCTATTCAGAGATTGTTAGTTTGGTGTAAGGGTGAGCATTCCGAACCGGCAATTAGGAGGTACGGGGTTCAATTCCCGGGCTGACAAATAATTGTTGTATAGTAGCGCTCATCGAATTTCCATCTAGCTGTTTACCCTGTTGTCAATATTCCCAGTAGCAGAAGTCTTCGGGGTGATTTACAGCATTTAATTGGGATTTTCGTTTAATAATAATTATTCATTAATTGACCGAACGAAGTGGGGTCTATGTTTTAACTCGGATTTTCTTTTGTCTGTATGTATGTAACGCATTTGCGGCCAAACGAGTTGATAGAATTGTATGAGTTTTGGCAAGAATATTCCTTTATTAACCCTAAAGAGACACACTAAGGTGTTCCACACCCCAGCGATTTTTTTCCTGTTCTGCAGTTGACAATATCAAACAGATGGGAATTTATGCCCAATCCAAATTAGGTTTGTAGTATTGTCAACTACTATCCACCACCTCCAGTCAGTAATAGCATTCTACAAGGTCACCAGTTCATCTTGTTCTTCGTTTGGGGTGTCTAATACCCCAGAGTGTCTTTTACGTAGGACTTTTATCAAACACTTTTATTACAGAGAATTACTTGTATTGTCACTAAGAATGTGGTATGGGATGATGGATCAGATTGGAATGAATGCTTTGATTCTCTACAACTTGAGATTCAAAACAATAAAATGAAGAGACGTGAGTTTTTGATGAAGTTGTCATTGGCAATGATCAAGCCATTTGTTCAAACCGGATTAGGAGCTCCAACACTCAGGCGGAGCATACGTACTTCTGAAATTAGTAGAAAATATTGATAAACAGTGCTTTTCGTTTGATTTCTGTATGCACTTGGAACACAATGATTAAGAAATGATGAAGTATGGTCTAAGTACTTGTTTTTTTTCATATTTTTCAAAGAAAAATGCAGAATTAAATTGGGATGTCCAACACACCAGTGTGTCTACTGTGTTAGCATAAAGTAAGTGTGTCTCTTGAGCCACAAATGGCGACCATGTGCTCTCCTAAAATTTAAAAATTGTAGATATATGTTATTTGTTGCAACACGTGCTCTGAACATATTGTATTTAGGAATATGAACGCTCGAAGAGCTAGAATAATAAGAAGAACCGTTTCTCAATACTATTGAGAATGCATTTGAATAGCTTACCTAGCCAGATGACTGGGGTTATTATTCTTTTCAAAATAGTTTGAGACAAAATCATTCTTTCCTAGAAATTTGCTAACAGCATTCCTAACGTCAGTCACAGACACGTTTACAATAGAAACCACATGGCCCACTGTGCTTTGTGTCAACCCTTGTATATATCTATAGCATAAGTTGATGGCAGGTGAATGAAGATTGTGAATAGCGATATAGATATATAGTTAGGAGAGTAGTAAATATAGATATTTAAGTTAGTTTACAATGTAACCACGTGGTTAGCATATGCTACAATTTTACCACGTGGTCAGCATATGAATATTATTGAAGCAATTATTTGATGATCAGTTATTTGAATGGTGATCACATAAAACGATAAACATGATATATGAGTAGATGTATTTATAAATTAGGTCATGAAGTAGATTAGGCTATATGTATAAAGTATTCAACAAATATAATGTTATATAATAAATTATAATTTAATAATTATTATAAGCTAATTAAGTTAGATGGATCCGGATTCATAGGCTAAGGACAAATTTGTAAATAGAATAAATTGGGTATATTTGATTGAAACAGGTTGACAATGAGTATAAGAAACCTGCTTAATTAATTAAGTAGTAATTGATTGGCATCTTATTAATTTGATTTATTCAACTCGATTGTAATGATTACTGTATGACATTGTATTTTGTTCATTTCATGTATTTATTATTGAAGTATTTTCAATATTAGATTTATAAGATTGATCACTGTATTAATCAAATCAATGCATTCAATTGTCAGTATCCAAACTTCAGAGTTTAAATATTGATAAAATATATGATATCATTTGTTTTAATAATGAAGGGGAGCCATAGTTTAAAATGATTTAACATAATAAACATTATAGTGAATTCAAATTGATATTTGAATCCATTTTGTAAGCAGAATATTAGCTGATGAGTTTGAGGGTAGGCGGAGCTAGAGGGCGAAGGGTGATGAGGGGTGGAAAATTGTGGTTCTAGTATATAAACAGGCAGACCATGCCTTGCAAGTTAGTGGCATTTGAGTGGCAGTTAGAGGCAGTTGAGTTGCTGTTAGTTGCTGTGTTCAGTGTAGGAGTGAGTTTTTGGTTTCAGACTTCAATTATCCTATAGGGAATTGACTGAGCCAGGTAAAGATTGTATTTAGAATTTTCAATTTTTCTCATTTCAAATCCACACCACCCCACCCTAAAAAGCCCAAATAACTATATCAAATTACATAGCATCAAAGTAAACAGCAAATTTAATTATTTAGCTCTTCTAAATACCAATCTGTAGATACAGTTTTAATTAACTTCTTGAAGCTTACAGTTGAAATTTTCTTCTAAGCACAAATAATAGTTTCTTAAAGCAAGGCTCCCCTAATCATTTTCATTCATTAAAATTTATCAATTCTCTTATTTTTGCCTATAATCATATTTTTAACTAGAGTTGTTCAATACTTTGATTTTATATCTTATTTTTCAAGTAACCTGTTAAAATAGGAACTGTTTGTTAAAATTTGTTGTATAAAATTAAAACTTGAACTGTAATATTTTCGAAAACTAAATCATCTTGTATCTATATCTAATCATTACTATATTTTTGATCAATTTTTTATAAATTCATATAAATTTAAAGTTCAATAATAAATTCATAATTAACCTTTGTTTTGCCTTTCACTTTATACATTCCCTTACACATGACCCTGATCTATCTATCTTTATCTTTTTCTTCAATACTATTATTAGTTCAGTGAGTGAAATATAAGTATCCACACAGTGAGTGAAGTTACAGTAAAGTAATTAACTTTATCAATTCAAATCAATTCAATTTTATTAGTTTAATTTAATCAATTCATAGTAATTGATTGGCGCCGGGCAAAATACCGTATAGAGTGGGGGAGTTTGAAACCCACTCTAAACAAAGACCGACAGTGGAAAGAGTTCACTCTGTAGGGTTAACTGCGCGTCGATGTATACACAAAGTTTTTTGAAATTTCGCATTCTAAGGATAATATGAAAGGGAAAGGAATTTCCTCCATACTCTGATATTACTATATAATTATATCGTCTACATTGAAGATAGGATTAATCAAATATGGGACTATTCATGATTAATCAGCTGGCACGTTGATTATTCATTGCATGCATTATACAGATGTCTGGAGAGGCCGGTAAACAGGTGAGACCAGATACTTGTGGATGAGAAAACTGCGTGAGGTCTACTGATCACAGATCTACTAGTTAGCATTTGAACAAAAAATGCAACTTCTAATTCATTTCCATTTTTAATACATTAGACATTATAATTATTACATTATAGACATTATACACTATAGACATAATTATTTTCTATCCAGATAGCCTGTCAGCCTGTCCATTCATCAATTTCAACAAAATGTCATGATTTTACGAGAACTGTTTAGAAATTTTGAAAATGTTACAAATAATCAGCATTATTTGAAGATTTTTTGTGACTTTACTGCTATGCTGAGCGATATCCACTCGCACAACATAACGGGCAAAAAAGGCATAGGGATTCTCAAAGCAAGAGAAATGAAAAAGAGATTGAAACGTGCAAGAAAATGGAGGAGGGAGTCTGAAGACAAAGTAGAAGACATATTGAGTTTGCAAGTCGCCTTGCTTAGGGCTGATAAAGCCGTATCACACGCTGCCAGATGACAAATTAATATGATAATTGAAATTTATGCTAATTATTATCAGAGCACAACACTTCAGTTAGTTCTGCTGCTTCTTCTTCGCCAACCATCAACTTCTCCTTATATTTCTTTCTCTTCTCCTTTTTCGTTTTCTTCTCCTGTCTCCTTCTTCTTCTCTTCCTCCTTCTTCTTCTCCCCCTTCTTCGCCACTCCTCCTCCTCCTCCTCCTCCAACTCCTCCTCCTCCCACTCCTCCTCCTCCCACTCCTCCTCCTCCTCCCACTCCTCCTCCTTCCTATTCATTCTTCTTCTTCTTCTTCTTCTTCTTCTTCTCCACCTTCCTTTTCTTTCTATTCTTCTTCTTCTTCTTCTTCTTCTTCTTCTTCTTCTTCTTCTTCTTCCTCTTCTTCTTCTTCTTCTTCTTCTTCTTCTTCTTCTTCTTCTTCTTCTTCTTCTTCTTCTTCTTCTTCTTCTCCTTCTTCTTCTTCTTCTTCTTCTTCTTCTTCTTCTTCTCTTCTTCTTCTTCTCTTCTTCTTCTTCTTCTTCTCTTCTCTTCTTCTTCTTCTTCTTCTTCTTCTCTTCTTCTTCTTCTTCTTCTTCTTCTTCTTCTTCTTCTTCTTCTTCTTCTTCTTCTTCTTCTTCTTCTTCTTCTTCTACTTCTACTTTCTACTCCACTACACTACTCTTTCTTCTCTACTTCGTTCTTTTCTTTCTCCTCCGTTTTTTTTGTTTCCAATGCAATATTCTTGGCTACTTCATCAAATACAGAGAAAATATTATTTTCCAGGAGCTCCAATAGTACAATCCATACAAGCTCGGCGGGGCTAAATGGGATTAGTAGTATTAGAACAATGGGGAGAATATTTTCACTGAACCGGACGCTGACTTTGATACGGGAGAATCCAGCATTTATATTTTATAATTCAACAAATAGTTTATTTCCTATCAAGGTTGATTGTATAGGTCAGCATTCCAAATTACAAAATGAAGGAATATAAAATCTCATATCACGTTACCAATATCGGGACACCGAGCTTCACTCGTTATTTATTTATTAATAAAAAGAACACAGTTTTTTGAAATGATTGGGGAAGGACTAACAGGCACAGCCCAAAACTGTGTCTCCCCCGAATTTTAATAGTCCAAAAAGTAGGTTATGTTCCATACACTTGAAATCAGAACTAATTTTCAGTACAAACATTTGAAAACAGAAAAGTTATAATTTAGATTGTTTACAAACCAAATTGAATAACAAAATAATACTTACTACTGTAATCACTGAGACCTGTCAAATAATTATTAACATTGAAAATATATATACTCTAATTTAGAATGATATACCATGTCATGTCAACAAGTCAGATTATTTTGATCAAGTCGATTGAAATTTCTAGATAATTTTTCTCGTGAGTAAAGCTGATTGATTGCAAATAGTTTAACAGCTGAATATAATTCTGTCTCTTTCATACATGCACTCCCATGCATCTTCTGTTATCAACAAACGACGAAATTATCATGTGTTTTTCAAAGGATGAATAATTATCATCATTTTCATGTCCTTCAGCGAGTTTTCTCAGGGATGAGACCTAGTGCAATCGAATATTTATATCATGAACCTACTATGTTCCAAATCCCGAGAAAATCGTTCAAACCGTTTTCGAGATCCGTTGGACATAAATAACTAGATATATAAATATATACAGAAATTTCTCGCTTGATATAATAGGATACAATTCTTAGGCCCATGTTAGAGCTTGGGATTTGGCTAAGTTCTCGACTGGAGCTGCAGTCAGAAAATTGGCTATCCAAAACGGGGCGTAGACATAATTATTGTCTTAGTAACGTTTGAATTAAATTTCGAAGAACTCGGAATTTGAACATAAAATTAAATAAAGAGAAAATAGTTCCAGCCATTTTAAATTATTCAGGAATGTTTAATTTCGTCAAGGAAAAACGTTCCCAATTATAGGAATGAGAGAATGAAAACTGCGACTACTGACATAAAAAATGATGAAGATGATGAAGAAGGAGAAGAGGTGGAAGAACAAGGAGAAGAAGAAGAAGAAGAAGAAGGAGAAGAAGGAGAAGAAGAAGAAGAAGAAGAAGAAGAAGAAGAAGAAGAAGAAGAAGAAGAATCTATTATAGGCACCATTATTCGTGATATTATGATTCATGAAGAGCAGTTTTGAATCTCTTTTGTCACCCTCCTTGAACACTGAAATGCATTATTTCTATTCACTACATTACCAGCTATTTCGATTTTTATGTAAAAAATATAATCTCCTCTCCACTTTCAAAAGATCTTATGGGAGTCCTTATATTGTAATCAATTCCTCTGATTTCTCATGTTTGAGTAGCTCATGCTATCTTCTCTCTAAGGTTTTTCTGAAAACTGTGTCAACAGAGGACAATCAAGTCCACTGTCACTGTGATTTATGGATTGTGAAACTATTACTGGAGAATTAGCTAGCAATAGCTCCGGAATTTTTTGTTCTGTTAATTTAATTTTCACCCAAAAATCGATTCAGGTTATCCGGACTTCCAGGTTACCGAGGTCAGGGTTAACTGAACTATTCATGTGAATTATTGGAATGAAAACAATAAACTGGCATATAGATTTCATAAACATGTCAATAAAATGTTCACAATAGCATCAAATTATTCATTTATCTTGTCCTTCAGCTCCCACTCTCACATAGGTGTCGGTTGCACAACAGCCGGTTAAATTTTAACCGTGATTAATTCCACGAAAGACAATCAGAGAAGCTGTCTTTTCAAAAGCGCCTCCTCTGATTTGATCTTGTGAAATTAATCACGGTTAAAATTTAACCGGCTGTTGTGCAATCGGGCCTTTCAACACTTTCCCTCTCCACTACACATAACTAACCTTATCTGAAAACGCAGAATAATCTTATCTGGTAATCTAATCTAGACTATTCTGTAATCTCAAATAGCTTTTCGTTTTCACTTTTGTTGCATTTTTGTTATACTGTATTAGATAATAAATATTAAATATAAACTATCCTATTATTATAAGATGAGCAAATTCTGTATATATTTTTATATTTATTTGGGTATATGGGCATTTATGTCCAACGGATCTCCAAAACGGCTCCAACGATTTTGATTAAATTTGCGATAAAGGAGGTTCTTGATATAAAAATTCGATTGCACATCGTCCAATTCCTGGAAAAACTCGCTGAAGGACTTGAAAAGGATGATAATTATTCATCTCAGGAAAAACAAATGATAATTCCGTCGTCTGTCGATAACGGAAGATGCGAGTGCCTGTGTGGGAGTGAGACAGCATTATGTTCATCATTTGAACTATTGCAATCAATCAGCGGCCGGATCTCACGAGAAGTAAGTTATTATATGGCAATCATCGATAAACCGACTTGATCAACATCATCTGATTTGTTGACATGACCAACGATATGATTTATCCAGGATCCATTTTTTTATCCAAATTAGAGTACCTATATCAACAATTTCAAAATTAATCATTATATAAGTTCTAAGTGATTCTAAGTGAAAATCTAAATATGAACTTTTCTGTTTTCAAATATTTGGACTGAAAATTGGAATTCGAAAGAGTATGGAACATAACCTACTTTTGGGACTACTGTATTTATAGAGTACTAGCCGTCAGGCTCGCTTCGCTCGCCATATCCGTCTAGCCAGGGGGCTCCGCCCCCTGGACCCCGACTGGATCGTCCAAAAATGAGATCAGCGGGCTCGCTTCCCTCGCCTGCATGGAGACCTCAGCGGAACCTCTGTACCGAATTCTGGACCCCCCGACTGGATTGTCCAAGAATGAGATCAGCGGGCTCGCTTCGCTCGCCAGCATGTAGACCTCAGCGGGACCTCTGTACCGAATTTGAACGTATTATGTCAATTTGATCTCGAAAAAACACCTGTTACTAAACAGGCGTATCTTTGGCGAACAAAATTCATCCACCTCAGCTAAACCTGTGTACTGAATTTTTTAAATATATTTCCATCAATTATTGAAAAAGGTGAGGAAACGCAGAAAAGCTGAGAAAACGCCAATTTTGGCTAATTGGTATTTAGAAGGTCCTGGATAAATGCATTTCAATCTTCAACTTGGTGCCAACCTAACAAATTCAACTCAACTTAATGCCAACCTGACAAAAATTTTAATTTAGTTACCAGTTAACAACTGTTTCGAAGAGGTACTCTCTCTAGATTATAGTTCTATATTAACATATTTATTTTTATTTATTTATTTATTCCTTGAAAAAGCATTACAATAATTCACAATTTAGAAATATAACAACAAAATGAATCAATAGGAAATACAAATAAACATAAGGAACTACTTCCCCAAAAGAGCAAGCTCGAGCTTGGGGAAGGAGCAGCCGTACTTTGACTACTTACTTATTATTAATTAACATTACAGTATATACATTAACAACTAAAATCAAATCCTTTCAATAAACAAGATAAATCAGTGATGCTATAATAGATCAATATATTTACATACAATATGTGTTAGAATGCAACAAAATTTGTAAATTATAATAATGACCTGATATTGCCTAGCCCAGTGTATAACATGATATAAGATGTGGTACAAAATGAAATCTATTCAATTGGAATAATTACTATACTAATGTAATCCAGAAATTCTCGGCACTATCCCAGCCATGAGAGCTAACCAGATACTTTTTCAAATGTAGTCCAAAGTTTTTTTTGGCGAGTAAACCTCTCAAATTACTTGGAAGAATATTAAAAAATAATGGAGATAAATATATGAAGCTACGCTGACCAGCAGTAGTCAATAATCTAGGAACAGTAACCAGACCTGACTCCTCCCGTCTTGTAATAGCACAATCCGTTTTATTAATGAAATGAAAAAGTGATAGCTTCTTATAATATAATATGATGTGTTTCAGGTATATCTGTCTAATCGGTAGAACTGAAAATTCCAAAAAAGCCAATCTTGTTGAATACATTCTATTCTTTTTCAGAATAATTTTTAATATTAAATTTTGTATTGTTTTTACTGGTTTTAGAACATTTGTATATGCACCACCCCAACCCACAATACCATATTGGAGCAATGACTGTGCCAGTGCATAATACACTATCTTCATGACTTTCATAGGCAAAACAGAACGTAATTTCACAAATAAATAAATAAGTTTTCTAGATCGTGTAGTAAGCTGCGACAAATGTACATCCCACTTTAAATGCTGATCAACCATTACTCCAAGATATCTGATACTGCTAACCTTCTCTATTTTATTACAATTAACTGAACACCCTAAATCTACATGACTAAGACAATTTGGAGAATGCAAAACAAGTGACATATTAACTGGCTGATTCTGTATATTCAAGGAAAAAGAGATGTATTTTGTTTTGGACAAATTCAGAGTCAGTTTTCTTCTATCAAGCCATTTTTTTACTTCTCCCAGTCCCCTAGCAGCTGAGTCATATGTGCTAGCCCAGTTTTCTTCATGAAAAATTAAAACTGCATCGTCTGCAAATGACAATATTTTCCCATTGATTAAATTAAGGTTACAAAAGTCATTAATATAGATCAGGAAGAGGCAAGGTCCAATCACTGTTCCCTGCGGAATTCCCATTTTAACAGATTTATATTCACTAACAGTGTTATTGACTCTAACACATTGTTGCCTATTCTTTAAATAACTGCAAAACCATCCCAGTGCCACATCCTCAAGACCAAGGCTACGGAGACAATCAAGTAGACGATCATGGCAAACTGTATCAAAGGCTTTTGCAAGATCAAGAAAAATAGCTATTTGTCTCCTACCTACATCCAAGTTTAAGATTGTTTCTTGAACAAAAGCAGCAATACAGTGTTCCCATCCCCTCTCTAAAACCAAATTGATTTTTTGACAGAATATTATTCACTTCCAAAAATTTATGTAGCTGTCTCTTTACACATTTTTCAATTATTTTAGCCAAATTCGAAAGTAAACTTATAGGTCTATAGTTGGTAATTTTCCTTTTGTCTTGTGATTTGAATATTGGTTTTACTACAGTTGTTTTAAAAGAATCTGGAAAAATACCTTGTTCAAAACTTACATTAATAATGTGTTTGAGTGGAGAGGCAACAATACTTTTAACAGATTTTAAAACAGATACAGTAATGCCATCATGACCAGGCCCAGATGCACCTCTAAGACTCTCGATCGCCTCCACAACCTCAGTCTCTGATACATATTGAAAAGTAAAATAATCTTGCGGATTGTGGGGATTGTCTGGTTGCAAATCGTCACCAGGCTCACTAGGAATATTTTGTACCATTTTCTCTCCTATAGAGATGAAAAAATCGTTAAAAGCATAAGCACATATATTGGGATTATCCCTAGCACTATAGACATTACCATCAATTTCAATTTCTTCCAAACACTCCTTCCTTATTTTACAACAGCTACCTCCCTAACTACATTCCAAGTCCGTTTTACATCATTTCCAGCCTCCTCAATTTTTCTGCTATAATACAATCGTTTAGCTTCTCTAATAAGGACTGTCAATCTATTTCGATAACTTCTAAAATAATTTCTCAGATTTAAATTGAATGGTTCCTTTTTACATTTGTTAAATAGAGCTTGCTTTCTTCTAATAGAAAATACTAACCTTGAGTAATCCATGGCTTGATTTTTTTAAACCTCGAACTAGATTTGGCTACATTTATAGTGGATTTTTCAATATAGCTTTGTAGAGTTGCTACAAAGTTATCTGTTGAAACATTAACATCCCTACTAGAAAATACAGACTGCCAGCCCTCAGACTGGATAAGAGACAAAAGCCTATCATAATCGAGCCTGGTGGCAACAAGTGGCAACTGAGCAGCATTGTTAGTCAAGTCTATTTCACAACGAACCCTAAGAGAAGTAACATAGTGATCAGTAATACAAGTCTTCAATACCATGGGTTCAATGTGCTTATTAGTGTGAACATTACCGAAATAATGATCTAAACACGAAGGTGTTCCCTGAAATGGAACCCTTGTAAAACAATTCACATAAGATATAAGCCCATTTTCGTTCAATAAATTCAATAAGATTCAGTGTGGATGTTATTTCTATTATTCAAGATATCAATATTTATATCTCCTACAAATATAATATTTTTCCTAAATTTAAATTCGAAAGCAGCTCAGCTAAAGAGTTAACAAAGTCCTGGCAATTATCATTAGGTGATCTGTAAGCACAAACAATAACCCACTCCTCCTCAAAAATTTTCAGCTCTATCACGAGACAACTAGCCCCAACTATTGTGCATTCCCGCACATGAACATGATCATAATCTTTTTTCAAGTAAACTACTACACCCCCATTTCTATTTGTGTGATTCATTGAATAGTACTGATTAAAACCAGGTATATCACACCCTATGGGCCTAACACCTTGGTGACCCGTCTCAGATAATACAATCATGTCTATAAATGGCAATACATTAGCAAATTCTAAACAGAACTCGTCTAAATTCTTCCCAATGAATCTGATATTACTATGAATTATATCAAAATTTACACTGGGTTGATTAGAAATAATATTGTAATAATCATTAGAGTTATTCAAACATAATGTCTCAACTTCATCGAATTCATCTAAATTTTCAAAAATGTCCATAATAAAATTATTTTACTGTTCATTGTTAAACAAGTCTTTAGTACTTACATCTTAGAAAGGTCCACATCACTTTTAATATGTAAAACATTCTTACTGGTTTCGTCTTTTTTGACAAGAATATTACCATCACGTACCCACACAAAGCGATATCCTTTCTCCCGAGCGATTGTTCTGGTCGTATTTAGCAGTTCAAGCGTTGAAGGTATCAAATGTTCGTAAGCCATCACCCTTGTTTCAGGTAGAACAGCTGAAATGTTTTTCGCCGATATACCAGCCCCACTATTGTCCTGCGAAGATGCTAGACGAAAATGACCCATCCATGACATCTTATCTTGACGACGTACGAATTTAATTACTATCGGTTTGATGCTGTCTTTCTTCTTACTGGGAAGGCGATGAGCAACACTTATGTCTCTAGCAGTTAACTCACTTCCAATCGTTTTTGAAAGCATATTAAAAACCTCATTGACACATTCGTTATTTGTTTCTGTTATTCCGGTAACTACAATATTATCTCTATGACTGTAAGATTGTAGGTCCGCAATATCTGTTTTCAGTTTTTCATTATCACTTTTCAATTTTTCATTGTCCTTTTTAATTTTTTCATTCTCCAGCTTGATGGATGTTAAATCATTTTTGAAACTTTCAAATTCCTCCGAAATGAATTGAATCGATTTTTTAAACTCAGCAAAGTCAGTTTTGAAATCTGGCGGCAACTCCGATTGAATCAGCTGTTTAACAACTTGGCCGATCGCATGAAGGTCAGCCTGTGAGTGAGTAGTTGTAGGCCTACTACTAGTAGAAGTGAAGGTAGACGGAGCGGCGGCACTCTGTGTTGACACCGCGACCCCCGCCTAAACCACAGTAGACAATGCCGCTTTGTCACCCGCACTGGCGCCGTCTGCACTGCTTATCTGCTTCTGCTGTTTACCCGCTACTGCCACCGACTTACACACTATACATTTCCATTTACTTCTAGTGTCATTTGACATTTTACGAAAGTTTTTTTCGTTAATAAGTTCACACACGAAATGTAAATATTTTTTACAAACACAACAAAAAATAAGGTCCTGTTCCGGAACATCACTGTCACATTTTGAACACTGCATAATGATTTAAATTGATAAAAAACTGGTTAATAACACGGAGCTGTTAACAATCGATGTTACTCATTCAACTGCCAGAGGCGTACTGTACAATATGGTATGGACATTTCAATTATAATTTTAAGATATAGGAATAAGAAGAATATACATGCTAAAAGAACTTTAAACCCTTAAAAACCACCCTTAGAGTTAAAATATCGCCAAAAGATTTCTTAGTGCGCCTTCAAAGGGCCAACTGAACATACCTACCAAATTTGAACGTCTTTGGTCCGGTAGTTTTTTAGTTCTGCGAGTGAGTGAGTCAGTCAGTGAGTGAGTGCCATTTCGCTTTTATATATATAGATACATCAAAATTCGGGGAAGAAACAAGTTTGAGCTGTGCCTGTTGGTCCTTCCCCAATCAATTTGAAAGAATTTTTTCTGTGTATCAATAAAATAAATAAATATAAACTATGCTTCTATGCTTCTATGCTCCTGTACTCCGGAGCGAAGCTCGGTGCCCCGATATTATTTTATAATCCATATATTTGACCGAGCGAAGTGAGGTCTAAGATTCAAGTCGACGGTTTGGCATTTCTCTTAATGTTTAAATGTTTATATGTTTATATGTTGCGCATTTACGGCGAAACGCGGTAATAGATTTTCATGAAATTTGACAGGTATGTTCCTTTTTAAATTGCGCGTTGACGTATATACAAGGTTTTTGGGAATTTTGCTTTAATAATAGGTTTTTTGGATAATATAAAAGGAAAAAGGAGCCTCCTTTATACAACAATATTACCGTAAAAATCATACTATAGAATTATTCATCATAAATCAGCTGTCTAGTGGACTATAATACTACCCGTTCAAAAACATCAAACATCTTGAAAATGTATCTTTCCATTAACGTTAGTAGACAGTTGACTATAATACTACCCGTTCAAAAACATTTAACATCTTGAAAATTGTATCTTTCCATCAACGTTGTAGACAGTTGCAGCCAGACCTGTTACAGCGCTCACACTCACATTCCGGGACGACACGTCACGGTACGATATAGGACAGAAAGCTCTATGTTCATTTAGGATTTTTTCTAGACATTTTTAATTGATAAATTATTTATTAATTTTTGAGAAAACATAACAACAGGTCAATGTAACCCACTGAGCGCAAGGTCTACTGTTCACAGAGCTACTAGTTATCAACGGGAAGTATATGTATGCAAATTATATGCAAAATACGTATGATATGACGACAGTAAATTTCTGTGGCACTTGGGTGATTGAAAGATCAATAAGGTCAAAATGGGCGGAAATATAAGTCACACATAACTTCCGAGAGGAATGCAATGCAATTTCGATTCAACGGAAAGATAATAGAGGAGAAGAAGGAAGGGAGAGAAGAAAAAGTAGAAGAAGAAACGCACTAAGGAGAGAA
Source organism: Nilaparvata lugens (assembly GCF_014356525.2). Taxonomy (NCBI): domain Eukaryota; kingdom Metazoa; phylum Arthropoda; class Insecta; order Hemiptera; family Delphacidae; genus Nilaparvata; species Nilaparvata lugens. The sequence continues at coordinate 20,115,061 of NC_052512.1, forward strand.
CGACTGAATAAATTAACGAGGCTTCTCTGGAAGTTCCACTAAGATATAAGCAGTAGAGAATAATTTTTAATTTGAGGACAATCCAGGAATTCAATGTAGAAGAGCTCTTTTGTGACTGAGGCGAGATTATGAAGACTAGCTTGAATTGATGAGATTAATAATTCAAACCGAATGGAATAATTTCGTCAGTCATAATGAACAATGTGACAGTTGTTATTATAACATCTTAGCTACCGCCAAGATGCAGCTCATTCTTCTTTACACGTGGGGAGGTGCGCAAAAGAAGAATGGAGAAGTAGAGAAGCAGGTGGAGGAGAAGGAGTGAGATGGATGGGAGGAATAGGTGATGATGGTGCAGGTGGGAGATGAGTAGAAGGTGGAGGAGAAATAAGAAAAATGAAATATGAGAGAGGGAGAAGAAGAAGAAGAAGATGAAGAAGAAGAATTAAGAAGAAGGTGGCGGAGAAGGAAAACAGAGGAGAAGTAAATAAGGAAAACGGAAAAGACAAGGGGTATAGAAAACAACAACTATGGCGAAGGAGATGGAAGAAGAAATATCATTGTTATGGTGGTGATTAATGTAAGTTTTCCACAATGATGATTAATTCTCTCAAGATATTCCTCTTCTGCGTGAATAGAGTTGTCTTTGAGTCTGTTTTCCATAACTATTTGAAAGTTTGTAAGCTTGGAAACGTATGCTCAGTCCAGATAGCTTAAGAAGACTGAAAGATGATAATTAAATACAGTGTTTCTGCCTCTCCTCTATCCGTCACATACTAGTATATGCTGTGATCTCTCTTACGAACTTTCTCCATCTCTTTGTACTCACTCTCTCTTTCTCACTAATTCTCTCTCATTATTCCTGGCTCACTTTATACCTGTTTCTCTTTTGATGGCTCTCTTCACTAAGCTCTTAATAATTAATTATGTAGAAGTCGGTTCTTATCATTTGTTGTTCTCGTGTTCTGTATTGCTTCATTTTCTGTAGAATATTCTTACCTGAGCCCCTCTTAGGGCCGTTTGCACAGTGTAAGTTTGAGCTAATAAAGCTTAAACCAAATCTGGATTTTCTTGGTTTAAACTAAAATTCCGTTTGCACAGTATCAGAACTCTGTATTGAGTTTAAACTCTGGGAAAGTTTGAACCTCTAAAGCAGGAGATTTAAACCAAATAATTTGGATTAACTTGACGTCTGTGAAGATTTTATGGGGAAACAGCTGATAGTAAATTATTTTTCGACAGTTGTTTTTAATGCTTCTGTAGACGATAATAATAAATTATTATTTAGGCTACCGTATAGTGAATCATTATTTGAATGTAAATATAATCATAATAAAAGAATTGATAGAAGTTTTTATTGCGATTGATGAAGATGACTGTGAAGGAATTTTGAAACAGAAAAATTAGGCAAAAACTAATCATTTAAACTTCTGGGATGATAGAGAATTTTTTAAACGGTTTTGCTTGAGTAAAGCAACTGTCAATTTAGTATCTGATTAAATACATCACTTGATAGAAAATGAGACAATTTTTAACAGTGGTCTTTGATTAGAAAACATGTTCTTAAAATACATAACAGATATATTTCGCTTTCAAAAGATTTCTAATAAACAAGGAAGACCGTAGTAGATTTAAGCGTGACAAAATAACTTTTTCTTACATCCTAAAATATATTTTTCGCCACACTGCACAGAAAGCAGCTGTTTTCCAGTCCCTACGTAGATCTGAAAGACATTGTTTGCAGACGACTCTCGTCTGACGTCAGAACAGGCTTCTTTCCGGCCTAGGCCGGAAACTTCTTTCCGGCCTAGGCCGGAAAGACTACCCTTTCCAGCCGCTAACATGGAACTAAGAAAGGTGATCAAAAAACAACCGATCAAAAAAACTTTTCATTATTTGTGTTCATTATTTAATAATAAACTTTTATAATAATATCATCTTATCGTTATTTGAAAGAATAAATGAGTATAAACTCAACCTCCCACATAATTGAACATCATCTTTTAGGTTATTCAGACAAATCAGAATAAAAAATAAAAATACTTGGACAATTCCCTGATATTCAGATTACCTCAGATTTGCTAGAGCTATCACCTTCCACTTCTGCTTTCGGAAGTGCTTAGTAAACAACTAATTCTCATAGATATATTTTTTATTTTTGTGTGTGGCGAAAAATAGCGTTCGCACCACGGGCAAAAATGTTTTTCCGGCTCTCAATCTTTTCTAGTCCTCGGCCTACGGCCTCGGACTTGAAAACCGATTTCGAGCCGGAAAAATCTCGTTTTCTGCTCTAGGTGCGAAATATACTATTTTGGTGCCAACTAAATATAAATTTTATGTAATAGTAATATAGCATTTTATGGAGAACTTCTTGATCGCTTTTCACTTTTATTACCGTATTTATATGTGGATTTGGTACAAGGAAATAGTAGCTACATAACCTCAATAAACTGATGGTTTGTAAACAAATAACAAATTTCCTGCAAAAATCAGCCTTCCTGATATTATAAACAATGACATTCTATTACCAACTTAACGCTAAACTAGTTTAACTTAAACTGGATTAGTAAATGCTCTGATAAAACCGACTCAAGTTTAAACTTTCGGATTAACTTAAACTCGATTAACTTAATCGAGTTTAGCAATCTATACTGTGCGAACGACCCTTAGAAGTATAAATCCATCCTGTATAAATATGTTAAATGCTACGGGTATCTACCGATTGCGCCCAGCGGTTTGGCCACTCACATTATTGAACGGAACAAAGTGAACGTCCGTGACGTCATCAGGAGTGACGTCATTGTCGTCATTAACGTCATTTCGCTCTCACTATAATGAGGTCCACGTTATAATGGCAGTGGAGAAAGATAGGAGAAAAACGTTGCCGATCTTGTCAATGTCAATGTCACTGTCTTGTCAGTGCCTTCTATAGACGGTAGCTGATCATTAACTGTTCATTCTTGTTTGAAATAATCAATAAATTATATTCAATTAACCAATAAATTATATTTTTCAATAATTCCATAATGAATTTTTATAATAAGGATGAAATATTTTTATTAATTATAAATTCTACATTGTTAAGAGACGTTCTGGCAACAGAGCAAAGCGAGATAGAGATAGCACTATCCACTTTGTTGAATGATAGACAAGGACAGCAATACCATTGCTAATCAAACACGTTATAATGGTAGCATTTGATCAACATTGGTGTTGTTATAATTGTCTATCATCCGATGAAGCAGATAGAGCTATTCATTTCTAGTACGCAAATATTTTAACAATGTAAAAATACATCATTATTATCATCATCGACCATCATGGACTAGGCTTGTAAAGCCTGTTCCGGTGTCCACCGCTTCCTCGGTCTTCCGACGTCTCTTTTCCCATCCAACTGCAACTTCCAAGCTTGTAGTGGAAGACGAGTTGGTGGCATACGACTCAGATGATTTTTGTCCACTTTATTGTTTTATTCTTTCTCCTGGTAGATGCACATTGCACTCACTTCGGATTGTTTCATTTTTTATGTGTAATTTTATCAACAAAATATTTAATTTCAATTATGAAAATTCATGAGATTCAAAATTTCTTCGCAGAACTGAGGGCTCTGACAGAAGAGATGACGTGATCAGGAATGAGGATGTAAGGAAGGAGCTAAATACCTTCTGCCTGAATGGGAGAGTTGCATTCTATCGTCAACAATGGAAAGAGCATGTGGAACGAATGTCAGCTGATAGGCTTTCACTGAGAATTTTCAAATATCAACCGGTAGGCAAAATAGACATAGGCAGACCACGGAAAAGGTGACAGTGATTATAAAATTAAAACTGTAGATTATATTATCACTTTTTGTGTAGTTGAGAATTCGATATTGTAGTAATTAATTACCTTTAAATAAAAAGATAAATAGAAATTGACAAAAACCACAGATTTTATCTAAGATTATATTATATTAATACAATTAGTTGCTAAATTTACTTTTTTTATAATTCTAAAGGTGCGTACAGATTTAAGCGCCGCGAACATGAGCAATTCACTTTTAATCAGCTGATGCCAAGCTTTTTATATCTATATCTTATACCTTTTCTGTAAAAATACAGATATAGTCAGCTGATTAAAAGTAAATTGCTCATGTTCGCGGCGCTTGAATCTGTACGCACCTTAATAAGCTGATTGATTGAGTACTTTATTTATGTAGATTACAATATATACTGGCTTATACACTTATATACAATAGCTTACAATACAGCAAAATTATAGATGAATTTACATAATATAGACTAAGAAAATAACTATTGAACTGTAAATGATATGAAAAAGCAGAATGTGAGCCGGAACAGGCAATAGCCTAATCGCTGCTTGAAAGAAGAAGAAAATTCATTGAAATAAATTTTCCTCAAGAATTATTATAATATAGTAGATTATTCTAAACAGAAATAAACAGTAACTGTTGAATCAAATAAACCGGTATCAGATATCCCCCAAAGGAGACAGTGGTGAGGCAGACAATTGGTAAAGCTATTCTATCTTTCTACACTGCCATTATAATGTGGACCTCACTATAGTCATTATATCGTACGGTTGTCGTAGTATAAATGACCCACTTATTCAACTGTGTGTGCAAAAAAGTAGGATTAAACTCGTCTATAAGTTTTTGGAAAATCAAGGAGTTTATTCTCCAAATACAGAGCATTCTGTATACTTCACCTCAATCGCGATTAAATTTTCTTTATATGTCTCCAGCCCTTCAACTTCTTTTTGGATAGTTTCTCCCCTTCCCTCGATCACATCATCCCATCTTTATTGGATTCAACAACAAATTTTCTTGCAAGTCTGTCGAATGATATACGGTCACGGTCCATAAATATCCCAAACATGCCCACGGTACTGACCACACTGCATTGTACGGACCTGAACGGAAGCTATTCTGAGCTCCGAGAAAGTTATAATAGAATGTCAAAAACTCGGCCATATATTGCAAGACGTATATCATAGTCGGGAAGTATCTATAGGAGAGTCTATAGGATTAGGGATAAGCAATTTATATTGATTCCGCGAGGTTTTAAAATTCATGTGGAGGGAAAGATATTATTATGGTTCAAGGGTGGTTTATGTTTGGAAACTAAGGGTGAGTCGATTTTAAGGGTGGGGTCCGAAGATTAGTGGTTTTAGCCTCAAAATTTATGCAACTTATGAATTTTACGGTGAAAAATTTCTGGTTATATTCCCACGGGTAAGGGTAATGGTCAGTTTGCTTGTTTATCGGGAAGGGTAGTTTTGCGAAAATAGTGAAGGCAGGTGTTTTGGGGATGATCGTAAGCTGGGGTGTTCTTGTGTTCTTCTGAGTTGTCTAGTGAACCGAAAATGACAGTGGGGTGCTTCCAAGACCATTCGAGTGGTCACAATCATCATCAACATCATCATCATCATCATCAACATCATCATCATCATCTATATCTATAAAAGCGAAATGGCACTCACTCACTGACTGACTCACTCACTCACTCACTCACTCGCATAACTAAAAATCTACGCGACCAAAAACGTTCAAATTTGGTAGGTATGTTCAGTTGGCCCTTTAGAGGCGCACTAAGAAATCTTTTGGCAATATTCCAACTCTAAGGGTTGTTTTTAAGGGTTTAAAGTTCGTCTTTTAGCATGTATATTCTTCTTCTCCCAATCTCTTAATTATAATTGAAATTTCTATATCATATGTTACTATAGAACTATAATCTAGATAGAGTACCTCTTCGAAACAGTTGTTAACTGGCAACTAAATTAATAATTTTGTCAGGTTGGCATTAAGTTGAGTTGACTTTGTTAGGTTGGCACCAAGTTGAAGATTTGAATGCATTTATCGCGGAAAAATAATTGATTGGGCACTGCTACTTCAATCCTGGGAATATTATATTACTAGCCGTCAGGCTCGCTTCGCTCGCCATATCCGTTTAGCCAGACGTTTAGTCTGAACCCCCGACTGGATTGTCCTAACATATATGATAAAAATGCTCAAATGAAAAATGCAGGCGAGCGAAGCGAGCCTGCTGATCTCATTCTTGGACGATCCAGTCGGGGGTCAAGGGGGCGGAGCCCCCTGGCTAGACGTATATGGCGAGCGAAGCGAGCCTGACGGCTAGTCATCTTATGAAATTCCTTTCAGAGGAAATTCACTTACATACTGTTTGGATTTGCTGGAAATGGTACTCCACATCCGAAACTTTTACTATGATATCAAATTATTCATCTATAGGTTTCTACCATGCTCTTTCAGTGATGTAGTTTCTAGAAATATTATCTAGAAATTTTAATAGACTTGATCAAAATATACTATTTCAATCAAGATCCATTATTTTTCATCTATATTAACAAATATTGTAGCAAACATAGTATATCATTCTAAATTTAAGTATATAAACATTTCGAAAGTTGATCATTATTTTACAGTTTTGAGTGATTAGTGAGTGTTACCGAATTGTTTTTGAATTTGGTTTGTAAACAATCTAAATTCAAACTTTTCTGTTTTCGAATGTTTGGACTGAAAATTGGACCTGAATTAAAGTGTATGGAACATAACCTACTTTTTGGACTATTTTTAGTGTGTAAATCAAAATTCGGGGAAGAAACAGTTTTGGGCTGTGCCTGTGGGTCCTTCCCCAATCATTATAAAGAATAATGCTCTTATTGTCAATAATATCAGGGCACCGAGTTTCGCTCGTTATTCTTATTTATAGATAAACAGAACACAATTCTTTAAAATGATCATGTTTATATTTCACAGCTGGTTATACGTCAGCTTATGAATTTCGGGGATGAGATATTTTGATTTCCACAGACCGAGTGCGTCTCACTCACTTTTTTATCATCCACAGACGACGAAAGTCTCAGCTATTTTTCCAAGGATGAATTATCCTTTTGATGTCGTTCAGCGAGTTTTCCCAGGGATGAGACCTAGTGCAATCGAATAAGTTTATATCATAAACCTACTATGTTTCAAATTTCGTGAAAATCGTTAGAGCCGTTTTCGAGATCCGTTGGACATGAATAAATATAAATAACGTGGTAAAAACATATAAATAACCAAATATAAAAATATATACATATATTGCTCGCTTAATATCTACTTAATATCTAGCTTCGCTCTGGAGTACTTGAGCATAAAAAAATATTACGAAAGAAGAAATTATAATAGCATTCATAGTTTATACTGAGATGTTTTATCTAATCACAGTAAACTGAGAATTAATTCCCAGAGGAATGCAGAAATTTCCCTCACAAAGGCCCGGTTGCACAAAAGCCGGTTAAATTTTATTCCTGATTATTTTCACGTGAACCAAATCAGAGAAGACCATTTCTGAAAGATGGATCTACTAGAATTAATCAGGATTGAAAATAACCTGGCGTTTTTGCAACCGGCAATAAGTACCTGATTGAATGATTAGGTACAAAAGTTCAACAGCTGAGTCATAATTTTGACACAGTCCCACACACATTAACTCGCTCACTCACTTCCATCATCAACAGACGACGAAATAATTATTATCAGCTGTTTTTCCAAGGATGAATAATAACTATCCTCTTAATGTCCCTCAGCGAGTTTTCCCAGGGATGAGACCTAGTGCAATCGAATTTTTATTTTTTAAACCCACTATGTTCTGAATTTCGTGAGAATCCTTAGAGCCGTTTTCGAGATCCGGTGAAATACAAACATCTAAACATCCAAACATCTGAACATATAAACAGAAATTGCTCATTGAATAGTATAGGATGAGTCATGCATCCATATCCCACTAGAATTTCTCTATGATCTCAACCAGCGACTTTTTCACCTGATGAAATGTGTATGCTATCTCAGAACATCATGGAGTACTTCTTGTGAGCTATTTTCTAGAGAAGCCTATAAACCAGCAAATAAGATCTTATCCAACTCATGAAATCCATGGTAACACTGTAACAGCAAAAGTAACTCATCTCTTTGGTAACAATTTCTTCAACCATTTGGTAAATCTAAATATAACCAGCATTGGTGTACAATCTATATCTATGATCAAAAAAGAGAGAGAATGATAGGAAGAGGTGGATAAGGAAGGGACATAACTTTAAAAGAAGAATAATGTGCTACAGCGATAATAAAAAGTAGTGGATCTTCAAAATGAACCCACAAATCTCCAAACAAGCAAGACGAATGACATTCGAGATAATACGAAAATGTTTTATTATTCTCCTAATTAGTGAGCAGAGATGATGATTTTTCTACAAGGAAAAATTAAAAACAAACGCCTATCTGGGTCCAACGATCACATTAAGCTGCTGATTAATGTGTTTTCTTCTATCCGTTAAAAAAAAAATCAACCTTGTTTTTATCGCTGTTTCCATTTTGCTAGCTGGAATGATTCATTTGGACTCCCAGAACTGTTTAATGAATGATAATGAATACTATTGAACAATCAATAATATTGAGAGAGTTCTAGTGGAGTTGTTTGCAAGATACGACATGAAGGCGTGAACTCATCCTAAATACATAAGTAGTAGACTATAAGATATATCCTATACTATTGAACGAGCAGTTTCTGTTTATTATATGTTTAAATGTTTGTATGTCACCGGATCTCAAAAACGGCTCTAACGATTCTCACGAAATTTGGAACATGGTAGGTTTATAATATAAAAATTCTATTACATTAGGGCTCATCCCTGTGAAAAATCACTGAAGGACATTAAAAGGATGATAATTATTCATCCTTGGAAAAACAGCTGATAATTTCTTCGTCTGTCGATAATGGAAGTGAGTGAGTATGTGTATGGGACTGAGACAAAATTATGACTCAGCTGTTGAACTATTGCAATCAATCAATCAGGTACTTAGTGCCGTTTGCACAGAAGCCGGTTAAATTTCAATCCTGATTATTTCCAGGAGAACGAATCAGAGAAACCGTCATTTTAAATGGTCTTCTCTGATTTGGTTCACGTGAAATTAATCAGGATTAATATTTAACCTGTTTTTGTGCAACGGGGCCTTTGTGAGGGAGATTTTTGCAATCCACTGTGATTAGATAGAACCTCTCTGTATAAACTATAAATATATTATAATTCCCTTTTACATAATAAATTTTTCGCCCCACTTGGATGTAATGAGCTGGTTTTCGAGCGTCATATGGAGGCCGAAAATGATTGTTTTCTGACCAGGCCGGTAAAAGTTTTACGGCCCTAGGGCTGTAAAATAACCTTGAAGTCAGCTGATTCTGATTTGATGTGAACGTGTTTACAAAATGGTTTATGAAACGGAATCAGTTTATGCTTCTAGAATTGAATAAGTATTCTGCAATAAGATACTATCTTTTTATTTGGATGAATAAAATACAGATAAGATATAATTATATTATAAACTATTCAAACTTGATTTTCAGAGTAGGATAGAACTTCTAACCTAAACTTCCGAAGTCAATGACAACAAACATTGTTGACGTTGACATTCAGATTGGCCAAATTTCAAGTGTGCCAAAACAGCTGATCAAAAAACTTTTCATTATTTGTGTTTATTATTCAAGAATCAAAACATTTCTAATAAAATCATCTTATTGTCATTTGGAAGAATAAAAAGTATAAACTCAACTTCTTACATAATTATTGAACATAATCTTTTAGGTTATTTAGACAAATCAGAATAAAAAATAAAAATACATGGACAATTTCATGATATTCAGATTACCTCAGATTTGCTAGAGCTATGACCTTCCTGTTTTGATTTCGGAAGTGTCTAATAAACAATTATTATCATATTCATATTGTTTATTTTTCTGTGTGGCGAAAAATAACGTTCTCACCATGGGCAAAAATGTTTTTCCGGCTCTCAATCTTTTCTAGTCCTCGGTCTACGGCCTCGGACTTGAAAACCGATTTCGAGCCAGAGAAGTCTCATTTTCGGCCCTAGGTGCGAAATATACTATTTTAAGCTTTTTTCTCCAGAGCGAAGCTCGGTACCGTAAATAATAATAGATAGACAATATAAAATAATTCTGTAATTTTTTATTCTTTTGCTGAGTGAGTACCATGTCGCTTCCAAATATTAGATATTCTGGTTGCCTTGTCACCTTGTCTGCTAAATTATACCATAGAGAAACAATGCGTAAGTAGATATCCCATGGTATAGGGCGTTTATGTCGCAACTTTTACTGTTATCTCAAGCTGATTACTGTTGATTATTGTCGAATTTCACTGTTTTGTTGGGGTGAGAGTGTATGAACTGCACAATATGAGAGAATACCAGTGTCACACAGCTTCACGGGAAAGAATTAAATGGACTATCGGCTTGGGATAACAGTAAAAGTTGCGACATAAACGCCCTATACCATGGGATATATACTTATGATATTGTTTCTCTATGATTATACCCTGTCACCCCACTCAATACCTACTGCGATTAAGGCTGGGCATACACCGGTTAGTCAAGACAAGATTAGTCACGTTTAGTCAGAATACTTCGTATAGCTGCTTATGAAGACATGTCTAATTGCAATGACTAATCAGTGTGAGCTGCGTCACAAGCAGCTATGTGAAGTATTGTGACTAAACGTGACTAAACGTGACTAGTCCAGTCTTGACTAAACGGTGTACGCCCAGCCTAAGTGATCTGCATTAAAACCTGGTTTTCACTAATAGAGTTAGTGGTCGAGTAACTGTTTTCACTACAGTATTGAGAATATTAGTTAAAGTGTGTTGAGCAGCATACCAATACCCTGATCATGAAATAGTAGACTGTTTTAAAAATAATTTGTGAACTTATTTAAAATAATAATTCGTGTGAAATGTCGTGTGGTATGTGCAACAAGTCGGTGAGAGGTACAAACAACTCTGAAGTGAAGTGCATAGACTGTAACAATCAGTTCCATGGAAACTGCGTGAGTATGAAAGTAGAGGAAATCAAATTTCTAATTGAAAGTGGTAAATCGTGGAGATGTGATGGATGCACCAGAAACAAGAGACTCAGCATGTCTATGGATACGCCAATCAAAGAGGGACAAATCACCTTGGAGAAGTTAGCGCAAATGCTCACTAATGTGTCAGAGAACATTAAAAGTGTGGAGAAGAGCTTAGGAGATTCTATACAATCGTGTCACGAATCTGTCGGTGATGTACTCGAGAAAGTGAAAATACAAGAAAGTCAACTCAAGGTGTGCCTGGATAAAATTGAGACACAATCTACCGAAATAATAGCACTAAAAAAGGAAAATGAAGAACTGCGTCGTGCCATCTCTGATATTCAGCAATATACAAGATCGAACTGTCTGGAGCTCCATAATTTTCCTCAGGAGGAAAATGAGGATCTTCTTGGTGTTGTGAAATCTGTTAGCAAAGCTTTGGGACATACAATAACCGACCTGCAAATAGACAATTGTCACCGTCTTCCAACTCGTGAAAAAGATAAAGTGCCACCAATTATAATAAAACTGACTAGAAGGATCGATAAGGAGGAGCTGTTAAAGCGAAGGAGGGTGATGAGGAACTTTTCAACGCGACACATGGACCTACCAACAGACATCCCGCTGTACCTCAGCGAGAGTCTGTCGCCGGAGAACAGGAAGGTGCTAGCGCTGGCGAGAGCAGCCAAGAAAGAAAAGGACTACAAGTATCTCTGGATTAGGAACGGAAAAATTTTGATGCGAAAATCTGAGGGTCAACCGGTAATCTCATTGAGTTCAGTAAGTGATATAAGCAAACTATAATGATTACAAATGTACTAGTTTATTTAATAAAAGTTTACTAATTTTTGAAAAATCCACGAAAGTTAAAAATAAATGACCGACCTTAATGAACTATTCTGTTTAGTACAAAACATAAGAAGCTTAAGAGAAAACTTTGACCTTTTTTTAATTGAGCTTGAAAGTTATGCAAAAAAACCGCAGTGTATAATTTTAACAGAGATTTGGATATATAGTGATGAGTCTGAACTTTACCCAATAGATGGATACAATTGTTTTACAAATTGCAATGACAATTATAGAGCAGGTGGAGTAGCGGTTTATGTGAATAAAGAAATAACAGCAATAGCCGATAAGATAGTTCTAATCTCTGTAGATGCCTTAAAAGTTGACTTTATTTTTGGTAATGTCGAAATAAGCCTTATCGCTGTGTATAGATTTCACAATATACCTGTAGATGAGTTCTTCAAAGAGATAAAAACTGTATTAGATAAGTTAGATAATGATAATTCTATCATAACAGGTGACATAAATATTGATCTGCTTGATAGTAATCGAGTATCAGATGAATACCAATTCATTATGTCAAGTTATGGGTTTACATCTTATGTTAACGAACCGACTAGAGTAACCAACATATCAACTTCATGCATCGATCACTTATGGTTTAGATACGTAACAACAAGGAATTCTTTCAATCCCTCCACAATTATAAAGAATTTACTAATCACTGATCATTATGCTATAGAGTTTTATTTTGAGAAAATGATTAAGAAGCGAATAAATCATTCACCCAATACTAATCACAATAAAAAGCAGAAAAAAATAAACGTTGAAATTCTCGCCAATAAATTAAATAAAATTAACTGGAAATGTGTCCTCGATCTTTCAGACGTAGATTTAGCTCTGGATAAATTTCTAGAAATTTTCAGTGAGTGTTTGGAAATAGCATGTACAGGAGAAAGTAATAAAAGGAAAATATTTACACAACCACCACATAAACCATGGCTCACTCCCTACTTGCTAAACCGAATAACAGTTAAAAATCGCTTATACAAAAAAACTACAAAACAACCATATAACGAGAACTTGCTAAATTATTATAAAAGGTACAGGGATAAACTCAAGAAAGAAATACAGGAATCCAAAAATAAATATTTTCGCGAGACTCTAAACAATTTGAGGGGAAACTCTAAGGAGACTTGGAAAGTAGTGAATACGCTATTAGGAGAAAATAACAGGAGAGAGCCAGTTAAAAAAATGAGAGCAACAAATGGAGAGACTCTCCTAAACGAGAATCTAATTGCAAATGAGCTTAATAATCACTTTATCAGTATATACAGCGCTAAGAATACAAAAAAGCTATATATCAACGATTATAACAGTTATAAAATGATTTTTGACAAACCAATTCACCATTACCATTCAATGTTTTTCACACCAATAACTAATTTAGAGATAGAAGGAATTGTACTCTCAATGAAATCCAGAAAATCTCCAGGCTATGATAATATAAGAATTGAGCTAATTAAAAATGTAATAAAATCGATCTCTAGCACCCTTGCTCACATATATAACCTCAGTTTGGAGACTGGTGTGTATCCAAAAAAATTAAAAAATGCAATTGTAGTACCAATTTTCAAATCTGGGGATAAAGAAAATCCAAACAACTACCGACCTATCGCTCTTCTCTCAGTATTTGCAAAAATCCTAGAGAAAGTTGTCAGGATAAGATTAGTAAGCTTTCTAACCAAACACAGTTTTTTCAGCAAAAATCAATCCGGGTTTCAAAAAGGACTAAGTACAGAGGACGCCATGCTTAAATTTATCTCTGAAATATATAATGGAATAAACAATAATAAGAAATGTGCCGGCCTCTATTTGGATATCCGAAAAGCGTATGATACTGTGAATCACGATATATTGTTGGGAAAATTGCAAGACTCAGGAGTTAGAGGTGTATGTAATAATTGGTTTAAAAGCTTCCTAAGTAATAGGTCACAACAGGTAAGGATTGGGGATTCGCTAAGCGAGCTAAAACTTATAGATACAGGGGTAGGTCTGCCTCAGGGGTCCGGTCCATCAGCTGAGCTGTTCCTTGTGTATGTTAATGATCTTTGTAACGGCAACTTTGAGGGATCTGTCACAGCCTTTGCCGACGACACAGCACTGAGTTACAGTGCAGATGATAGGGGTCAGTTGGCTCAGATGATTAGTGAAGATTTGAAGAAATTGAATTTATGGCTGCAGGTGAACGCCCTAGAACTGAATGCCAGTAAATCCCACATAATTGTCCACAAGCTGAGGCCCGAAGGAAATGATTTAATGAATATATCATTTCATTCAAATGAATGTGATAGTCCAATAAACTGCACCTGTGAAAAGATTTCAGAAGCACCCCAAGTTAAATATCTAGGTATTATAATTGATTCCAAGCTTACTTGGAACCAACAAATAATTAAATTGAAGAGGGAACTTACGTGTGTATGCAGAAAATTTTACTATATAAGAAATTTATGCCCCGAATATGTCATGGAAACGCTGTACTATGCACTCGTAAACAGTAGACTACAATATGGAATAGCGGTATGGGGAGGAGCTTATTTTAATAACATTAAACCTCTTGTCACCGGGCAAAAATACATATTGAGGACCATAGACAAAAAACCAAGATTATTTAGCTCTTTGCCAATTTTCAGAAAATGGGGATTTCTACCACTAAGGTATCTGTATTTCTTCAAAGCATTGTCAATTTTCTTTTTTAGAAGTGGACAAGTGAACGTTGCTAACCGCGAATATTATCTCCGATCCGCAAGTAATTTAACCAGACCAAGACCACACAAAGAAATCTTTAAACATTCTTATTTATTTATAGCCCCAAAAGTATACAATGAAATTCCAATTAGCATAAGGCAGCAAAAAAATCCGAGAAGTTTCAAGTTTTTTCTGAAGAATTGGTTATTGGAAAAGCAGGATGTTGAAGTGTGGTTTAGAGATCTCAGATAAAAACTTAATAATATTGCAATAGAAGTATAGTTACAGGTCATTTAAAGAAATCTATTCAATATGTGAAATATTCAAATCTAAGCTTAGTAGGTATTTGTTTCTGTTTGTGATGTAAATAGATATTATTATTCAAGGTAAAACAACCCAAATTGGAGAGTGTAGATATAAGTGATTAAGTGCCCTAAGATTGCTCTAGAATAGATAGATGGCAAGGGATACGTTAAGTTGAATTTTTCACCTTATGATGAATGGATATAAGTGGAAGAGTAATTATATTGTTTGTTTTTAAATAGAGAAGACAAGTTTTGTTGATTCTAGTACCTAACAGTCTTCTTCGCGCCAGGGATGTAGTAATTATTATTTATAGGTTTATAATTTTTCTAAATGACTAAAACTATTTGCTGGTAACTCCCATAAAGGAATCCTCGGGAGTACCTAATTTCTCTGATAAGGAAGCAATTGTATGATTATTTTGTTATATAATTTCATTGAAAATTGAAATGTTTCTTCATACTGTTATGTTATATGTTTTCATTTGAAATTGTAATTGTGATTTTTTCTTTTTTACGAGAAATAAATTATTATTATTATTATTATTATTATTAAAAAGTCTGTTAGTGGGTCAATGAGTCCAGCACTTTGCCAATCAAAAATTAATTTGATTGCTCTAATTATTAAATTAATGTTGAATATTGAATCAACCAAAACCATCCCTACACCCTCCCCCCACAATTCATCACACACACACACTCTCTCTCGCCACCCCCCCCCCCAATCATCTACTATAGCCTACTACTATACCACTCTACTAAAAGCTAGTACTCCACCATGAACGTTTTCATTGGAAGAGTTCACAAGTACTAGTTAGTACTTGCTCAGGGAACTCTACCAATGAAAACCAGGCTTAAATCCTATTGGTGAGGGACGTGCGGTAGCTATATTGTTCGGAGAGAGACCGAGAAGGAGGTACGTCAAGTACATCCCTCCAACTCCCCCTTAACACATGAGGGAGCTACCTAATGAAGCTTATCCATTGTAATGAAAGATACAACTTGTTGAGGTGTAGCATCTCATCTACAATATCATAACGTCCTACCGTCCTATAGAGGTAGGACTCCTACCTCCTATAATATATACTGTGTGCCAATTAGCGTGTAATTAATGTCAAATTCCCTTCTACCGCTCTTCTTATCGTCAAGATCTTTTCCTTCACTACACCTTTTCCAACTGTATTTGAGAAAGCATTAATTGTAATTGAGAATAGTCATTTGTATTTGAGAAAACGTCACAATTTCTCAAATACAATTCACACGATACAATTTATTTATTTATTCGTTGATATAATTACAAATCATATGAATATGATCGGGATAGAACAACAGGCATAGCCCAAAACTATTCTGTTCCCAAATTTTGATAAATGATAAAATGTCCGAAAAAATAGGTTATGTTCTTACTGAGGAAATTTAAATTTCAAAGTTCTGTCCAAGAATATATATTGGCTAGAAATTTTGAATTTAGAATGATTAAAATACCAAATTATAGTTAAATTTTGCACTTAATATCACCGCACTTTGAATAAATTAAGTTATTTCAGGAAATTTTGAAGCCAAAAATATACACACAACTTTCCACAAGGCACAGCTCAATAACATGTGATGACTTCCCAAATACAATTGACTATTCTCATCTACATCTGACATTCCCTCAATTACAAGTGACGATTCTCAAATACAAATGATTCTTTCTCAAATTAACTTGATACTTTCTCAAATAAAATTGGAAAAGGTACCTTTTCCAACTGTATTTGAGAAAGCATTAATTGTGATTGAGAATAGTCATTTGTATTTTAGAAAACGTCAGATGTAAATGAGAATAGTCAATTGTATTTGAGAATTCATCACTTGTAGTTGAGAATAGTGCATTTTATTTGAGAAACAATTACCATTTCAATTTGAGAACATATACGGTTTGAAATTGAGAAGTTGTCAGTTGTAATTGGGAAAAGATTTAAAAAAACCAGTGCTTCCAGTACTTATATTTTTCATAACTGTACTCATAAAAAATAATATCATAATATATTTAATATTCCAATAAAACGCTTAGTTTTTAAATAAAAAATTATTTTCGAGCCGCAAATTCCATTGAAGAATTGCTTGATCAAGAGATTCAATTGATTGATCAAGAGTTCAATTGCGCCTTCAACATAGAGAATTTGATCTTCATCAAGTGCAATATTTCACAAAATGTTTGGAGACCAAAGTCGTGTTTCCAATACATACATATGAATGATACTCATTAATCATTCGTAAACAGTACAGAGGAAATAATTCCACCATTGAAAATATTAATTTGCCCCCATGCAAAGCCTAAGGTATTGGAATACTATGTACTTAGAACAGTATCCTTTCCTGCTCAGATCAGACCTGTAGGCAACAGTAGGCTACAGAAGAGTCACGACATCAATTGGAAAATGTTGGAAAATGTCGACAAAAATTGGAGAATGTCAATTGGAAAATTTTATCATTTTTAATTGATATCTTCTCATTTACATTTGACGATTTCTCAAATACAATGCACTACTCTCAATTACATGTGATGACTTCCCAAATACAATTGACTATTCTCATCTACATCAGACATTCTCTCAATTACAAGTGATTATTCTCAAATACAATTGATACTTTCTCAAATAAAATTTGAGAAGGTGTAGTAGCTCTGTGAGCAGTAGACCTCTCTCACTTTTCTCATTCACAAATATCTGGTGTCACCTGTTCACCGGCTTCTCCAGACATCTGTGTAATGCATGCAATGAATAATCCACTTGTCAGCTGATTGATTATGAATAATTAATCCTATAGTCTAATTCAAGGTACCTAGAATACATTCTATTCTAGGTACATTGGTCTGATTGATCCTATGTTCAGAGTAGATGATAAATAGTGAATATCGGGTCACCGATCTTCGCTCTTTATTCATTTATAGATAAACAGAACACAAGTATTTAGAATGATTGGGGAAGGTCTAACACAGGCTCAGCACAAAACTGTTCCTTCCCCGAATTTTAATTTATATACTATGATTAGTCCGAAAAGTAGGTTATGCTCCATACACTTGAACTCAGGTCCAATTTTCAGTCCAAACATCTGAAAACAGAAAAGTTCTAATTTAGATTGTTTACAAACCAAATTGAATAACAAAGATGGGATATTATGTATTTATTCTAAATTGTTCAAAGCCGATCTGGAATCATAGCAAAGCGGTTGATTGATTGATTGAGTACTTTATTTATGTAGATTACAATATATACTGGCTTATACACTTATTACTTTCCTTGCCCTATTACCATAGGTAAGGAAAGTATAGCTTTCCAAAAAAAATTAAGGTACCCCGATTTCAAGTTTTCTATACGTTTCAAGGTCCCCCGAGTCCAAAAACATGATTTTTGGGTGTTGGTCTGTGTGTGTGTGTGTGTGTGTGTGTGTGTGTGTGTGTGTGTGTGTGTGTGTGTGTGTGTGTGTGTGTGTGTGTGTGTGTGTGTGTGTGTGTGTGTGTGTGTGTGTGTGTGTGTGTGTGTGTGTGTGTGTGTGTGTGTGTGTGTGTGTGTGTGTGTGTGTGTGTGTGTGTGTGTGTGTGTGTGTGTGTGTGTGTGTGTGTGTGTGTGTGTGTGAACACGATAACTCCAGTCCTCATCAACCGATTGACTTGAAATTTTAAACTTAAGGTCCTTATACCATGAGGATCTGACTATAAGGAATTCAATAAAATTGAATTCAAAATGGCGGAAAAAATGGCGGATAATTACAAAAAAACCATGTTTTTCACGGTTTTCTCGAAAACGGCTCTAACGATTTCCTTCAAATCTATACCATGGATAGCTATTTATAAGCCCTATCAACTGACATGAGTCTCATTTCTGGGAAAATTGCAGGAGCTCCGTAATATTCTTGAGAAAAATGGCAGATAATTACTAAAAAACCATGTTTTTCAAGATTTTCTCAAAAATTACTTGACCGATTTTTTTCAAATTCATACCCTGTATAGTTATTTATCAGCTCTATCAACTGGCATAAGTCTCCTTTCCGGGGAAACTAATGGGGGGTTCACCCCATCCTTGAGAAATGGACTTTGTAACCTCCTTCTCGTGCATGAGGTAGGTAGGTAGAGCAGTTTCATAAAAAGAACACATAGTCGAGATATTTCATCTGTAGAACAGCTGTTTTGACGACTTTTAAAAAAAATCATCGAATTTCACAATTTACACAAAGGAAAAAGTACTCTGAAAACAATTATATATACACATATACTGTATACAGAAGTCTGATCGTAGTTTCAAATAAAATGTTGCCGCCAATCGTCATCATGTTATTCCCTTAAATTATTCTCGTTTAGAAATGGGGCTTACAGTTCAATGAGCAAGGAAAGTTGTGTGAGTGTACCACACCAGATTTTATACAATAGCTTACAATACAGCAAAATAATAGATATTAGATCAAAATAGATAGGAGTGGCCGTAGTCGAGTGGATCAGATGCTGGCTTTATGATTCAGAGGCCCGGGTTCAAATCCCGGCCCGGGCCAAGATATTTATCTCGGGCCACTCCCGTGTTTCGGATGGACACGTTAAGCCGTCGGTCCCGGCTGCCTAAAAAGCAGTCGTTAGGTCATGTCAGAGGCCCTGAAATTGATCAGTTGCGACCTGAAAACTCTGACACCAGACCTGAGCCAGCCAGGTCACTCGATATTATTATTATTATCAAAATAGATTACAAAATATAAACTGAGAAAATAATTATTGAGCTGTATATGATATGGAAAAAAAGCAATTTGTAATAACTATAGATAAAAAATATAATATTGTTATGCATCTACATAAATTGGCGGAGCTTTGTACATAATTATCAATGTCCATTCTTCGGAGAGAATATTCAAAGTATCCTTCCCACTAACTCTCTACCAAGCGAGAGAGAGATATAGCGCTATCCGCTTTATTGAATGATAGACAAGGATAGCAACACCATTGCTAATCAAACACTGCCATTATAACGTAGACCTCACTATAAAAATATGCTTTTTAATTAAAATACCACGTGAAGTAAAGCGAATGGGAGAATGTAAATATGATTGTGTTCAAAAGATCCAACAATAAAAATAATGATATTCCAAATATTTCATTTTCATTCCATCCTATCCTTGGAAAAGGATGAGATAAGGATGTATGATGAGAGAAAGAAGTGGAGCGTAATAAAACAGTGAAGATAAGTGAACAGAAAATATCTAAATCGAGAGTGTGGCCGTCGTAAAGTCAGATCCATTGTGCTGATCCCTCTCACCGGTCCGAAAAGATCATTACTGGCTCAAATTTGACTAAAGCGGGCCATGAAGGACCAGAAAGGACGAAAAGGACCTTAAGGGATCAGCAGACCGATGGTCAGACCCCTGGCAATAATTTATCCCGGAGAGGATGAGGATATTCGTCCTTAGAATATTCTCCTCAGCGGGAGGTTCGTCCTTCCTCATTGATATTCAAGAAAGGGCCAGGTTGGGTGCCCTGGTCAAGAAATAGAAGGGCTGTGATGCCCTAACCCTTCCCCCCACTTATTCCTCTTGTCCTTATCGCTAAGACTCTGTATCCGAAGGGTTCTATCACTGGATGGCCCTTCTATTCAACGATGATTCATCGCATCATCAATCGAAATATGTTCTATCAAGGCTATTTAGTTCACGAACACTGTTATAACAATTGAAGGGAAACATCAAGTAGTAAAATAATACATCTAATTGAAGAGAAAACAAAGCTCTACAAATCTACGGTAAGCATTCATTTTCACGATGCATTGCTGAAGAGTTGTAGGCCCTGAAACATCACAAAATAGGATTAAAAGCTTTTATTTCGACAATTTTACACATTTAAGAGCGTATATCTCGAAAACTGTTGGAGGTATCACATATCACCACAGAACAAATTGTAGGAAATTTATCAAGCTTTAAGTTATTTTTGAATAGTTAGTAATGTCAATTGAACGCATTTTTCTCAAAATAAGAGCGTGTAAGCAAAACATTGAAAAATGCAACTTTTAAACCACCCTCATCCCTTCAGCACAAGGGGTGGGGATGGGGACTTTTGATATGTTCACCCCACAACTGGTCCCAACAAAGCTGGGAAGTCAAAAATTTTGTTCAAAACATTCTTTCCAAATTCCTTTGTCAATTGGTCTATTTTTACATAACTGTAGATCTCACACTCAACACTGAAGCTGCTGCAACAGTCGTGGGGATGTGCGTAAACTTGTGAAATTATACATCAAATTGAAGAGAATTTGGTGCTCTATGAGCTCATAATCAGCATGGATTTCTCCCATCGATTTTTGAAAAGTTATAAAAGCAAAAATAGCAAAAAATCGAAGGAATATGTGTTTTTTTTTTTTCATAAATGTCACATCTTTTAGAGCGGATATCTCAAAAAGTGAAAGAGATATAGAAAAATTTGTTTGATCAATATTGTAGGAAATCATGTAAGCTTTAATTTCTAATAGAATAGACATGTCAGTAAAATGCATTATTTTCTAGTTGTTATATGCGAGAAACCAAATAATGTTACCACCCCCACCCCCTTAGCACAGGTGGTAGGGGTGGGGACTTTTGATATGTTTACCTCCTCACTACCCTGAACAGAACTGCGGGGTCAAAAATTGTCTTCCAAACTTTTCCTTCTATACCCTTTTTTGAGCATTCATTGCCTGGACTATATGAAATTATTGGAAAATAATTATATTCCTGCTCAATGAAATATAATTATTGATTATTTTAAACGAGAATGAACAATATTACATCAATAAACATGTATCGTCTACCATCTTTAGAAGGAATTGACAAGACTGAGGAACGGCAACGTTGTTCTCCCATCTTTCTCCACTACCATTATAACGTGGTACTTACTATAGAGAGTCGAGGCGATCAACACTAATGAGATTAATTAACTTTGAAACAACACTTTAAATTTCAGAACATATAAGAGACTTATTTATAATAGATGCTAAGAAAAGAGTTATGAAAGAAGAGTCGAGAAACTATTATAATCAATTGAATCATATTTCATCAATAATCATAACTATCATAAAGTATTATTTTCGCCTCACTGCACAGAAAGCAGCTGTTTCCCAGTCCCTACATAGATCGGAAAGGCATTGTTTGCAGACGACTCTCGTCTGACGTCAGAACAGGCTTCTTTCCGGCCTAGGCCGGGAAGAGTACCCTTTCCAGCTGCTAACATGGAACTAAGAAAGGTGAACAGAAACTTTTCATTATTTGTGTTCATTATTCAATAATTAAAACATTTATTTGAAAGAATAAAAAAGTTTAACTCAACCTCCCACATAATTGACCATAATCTTTTAGGTTATTCAGACCATTAAGAATAAAAAATAAAAATACTCGGACAATTTCTTGATATTCAAATTACCTCAGATTTGCTAGAGCTATCAGCTTCCACTTCTGCTTTCGGAAGTGCTTAGTAAAAAACTATTCTCATATATTATATTGTTTATTTTTCTGTGTGGCGAAAAATAGCTTCGCACCACGGGCAAAAAAGTTTTTCCGGCTCTCGATCATTTCTAGTCCTCGGCCTACGGCCTCGGACTTGAAAACCGATTTCGAGCCGGAAAAGTCTCATTTTCTGCTCTAGGTGCGAAATATACTATTTTCATCGTTTGTGATCTTATTCTTGTAAAGGTGCGTACAGATATACGCGCCGCGAACACGCTCCGATCATGAACGTTACGATTGATGTTACGCGAGAGGTTCGCAAGAGGTTCGCAATATGTTCGCAAAATGATCGCTCGCTTGTTTTATTGTTGACTTCAATACGTTATAACAGTAAACAAACCTCACAAAATGTAAAATGTTCAACCCAGCTGATCAGGTGACAAAATTGGATAATATATTCTAACCGGGATTGCTGGGTAGCCTGATAAAATATTATGTTTATATGATAAATTGTTGATGAATATTATTTTTATTGCATTTATGTAAATGTTTTTTACAAAAGGCTTTGTCTGTTAATGTTTCAAAAGGTGAAAGGCTTTGTTGGGAGCTCGGCTTTTTTCTTCTAAATGCTAATATGCTGTTTTATCAAACATGTCTTTATTATTTAATATTTTTTTTATTTTTTAATTCATTGATTAATCACTAATTTTGATAATTATTTCATATTTCAACACAAATATCTCTTCACAATCAACGAAACTTTAACCGCGCATGTGCAACTATTGTTTAGTTTGTCCTAGGAATTTTCCAAGCCTCTGTTCGCGTTCTTTTCTTGCTCGACCTGCGAACATCTTGCGATCTGATCGTGCAACGTTCGTTTGCGGAGCAAAGCGTAAGTCTGTATACACCTTTATATTCATATTATTTGAACACATTTTGGCAATTGATCCATGTGACTTTCAGGGCTGGTTTCCGAACTCGGGATTCAGCTAAGTTCTAGACTTTAAACAGGTGGAGTCAGAAAATTGGCTTTCCAAAACGGGGAGTAGTCGCAGTATATAGTTGCAGCAGAATAATCTTTATTTTCTCATTTTTATAATTGGATACGTTTTTCATTGACGGAATGAAACATTCATGAGTAATTCAAAATAGCTGAAAATCTACACTATCTTCTCTTTATTTTATTTTGTGCTCAATTCTCTAGTTTTTTGGCATTTAATTTAAACGTGTTCGAAAACCAGCCCTAAAAGTGAATTTGAACAAGTCATCAGTTGACAGCAGCTGACGAAATTAGTGGTGACCCAAAATTATGTCAAGAAATATTTACTCCATTCTGAAATCATAACAATAAAGAAAGAATATAACTTCCGACGGTTGACATTCGCCAATGAAATAACGCATCGGAATTGAAACAATTTCTGGTTGCCATCTTATTAACATATTAATAATAATTATACGTGAGGTCGACCTTTGTATAGCTTTCTTCCAGCGATGACATCTCTATCCGAAAATTCTCAGGCATTTCTATGTTAATTTTTTCAACGGTTCCATTTTGTTTCGTAATATGGGTCAGATGAGTGAATCTACGTCTTCGACCAAGACATTGAGTTTCGAATTTTATGAGAACAATTTATTTGAAAAAAATAATGTCATCCAATTCTAGTGAAAAGGAAATGAATATCCGTTGGAGAAGAAGAGGAAGAAGAAGAAGAAGAAGAAGAAGAAGAAGAAGAAGAAGAAGAAGAAGAAGAAGAAGAAGAAGAAGAAGAAGAAGAAGAGAAGAAGAAGAAGAAGAAGAAGAAGGAGAAGAAGAAGAAGAAGAAGAAGAAGAAGAAGAATAAGAAGAAGAAGAAGAAGAAGAAGAAGAAGAAGAAGAAGAAGAAGAGAAGAAGAAGAAGAAGAAGAAGAAGAAGAAGAAGGATTAATTTAGTCATTAATTATAACTGGCTGTTTCTGCAGCCAATTATTTGTTTTCTTCCTATAATATCAACATTTACTCATATCATTTTTTCAATCTGTATTTTTCTCAATTTAGTTTAATATAATATCAATTTTCATAATTTAGTTTATCGATTTTAAATTCAGCGAATTACGCCAGGCGGGAGTGGGGTTGACTGATAAGTAAGTATAGTCGTTGGTGTTTTTGCTGGTAAAATTTTCAGGTATTTAAGTGGTTTGTTGTCTAGTGAGAGATTTAAAAGTCGGCATAACCGTTTAATTAAGGGCTGTGAACAATTGTGTCAAATATATTTGCGATTCCTCAAGTATTAACAGAGATATAGCGGTTTTTTATTCGGATCACTTCGTTCAGAAACACAAGGATTGAAGAAGCCATCATTTTCGTTGAAGAATTTATCTTATCTTCGTTCACGAGTGATGAGTGGGTGGAGTAGAGGGTCATCGTTTCGTCACCCTCCTCCCAAACTGCCGAATTCTACTAACGGTTGATTACAGCAACCAGCTGTTGTTTGTGATTGCAACGCTATCTCGCTCCAAAAATGGTCTGCAGACTTTTGGCGTAAGTTTTGAATCTTTGGTTCAGTACTGTTTTCTAGATGGCAGTGTCTTCTTGTTTCTCAAGTTATTTCGTTTTATAATACAACATTACTTATCCCTAGCCTCTCTCACACCTGATACCTTTGCCTGTCATCTCAGGAGCTACCTATTTCTTCCAAAAAGCCTTGAATGCTCTCTTGGCGCTCCCTCAGCTTCCTTTGTCTCCGAGTCCTAATTTTTAATCTTGCAATAAGTTTTAATTTTGAGTTGAAGAGTTTAGAGAGTGCTCGATTTGCAAATAATTGACATATACACATCCTAGTTAGCTATATCGTATTAAACTGAATCTAGGATGGCATTAAGCGAGAAAGTTATGTTTGCAATGCTGGAGAAAATAAAAAATGAGATCAATGATAATACGCTCACAACTATCAAACAAGTGATTAGTGAATTGAATATTTCATCGTTGCTTGGGGAGCAAAATAAAAGAATTGATAAACTGACTGAGGAGAATGATAGGTTGAAACTCGAGGTATCGCGGCAACGGGCAGTAATTGATTCCATGCGCAGAGAGAAAAATCTTATATTTTACGGTATGGAGGAGAAAGAGGGTGAGCAGATCACGGAGAAAATACTGGATTTGAGTAATAGTGTGATGGAAGTTGAACTGAAAGAGACAGATATCAATTTTGTCAAACGATTAGGAACTGCTGGTCCCGGTACCAAACGCCCAATAATGTTGTCATTGGTATCAAACATGAAGAGACAAAGTATTCTAAATAATGGGATAAGATTAAAGACTCGTAAGCTATCTGTCTATCCAGATTGTGACAAGGAAACGAGAGAAAAGAAGAAGAAGTTATATTCAACTCAAAAGCAACTGCGGGATGCTGGCTATGACGTTAAAATCAAGGGAATCGGACTTCTAATCAATGGAAATTATGCTACTTGGAATGATTTAACAGAAGACGCGTTGAACAAGTACTTGGAAGAGGCCTCGTTATCAGCGTTCTCGGCGTCGCAT
The DNA here is from genome assembly GCF_014356525.2 of Nilaparvata lugens. Classification (NCBI taxonomy): domain Eukaryota; kingdom Metazoa; phylum Arthropoda; class Insecta; order Hemiptera; family Delphacidae; genus Nilaparvata; species Nilaparvata lugens. The sequence continues at coordinate 20,140,767 of NC_052512.1, forward strand.
AAAAGTAAGAGAATCGCCCATCAGGAACAGAATCCAGCAAGAGATGCAGCTACAACTGGAGGCAACATAACACAATTTCTCCGTCCACAACGCAGCAAGTCAAAGTGGAAAAAACCTTCGGAACGTCAATAATTAGTAGGGTAATGCCGTAAGGAATTAGAATGTTTGAAGGTAGCACCTTACAATGTAGCTGAATTCGCTAATGAAGTTGACAACATAGACTTTTGAGAGAAAATGAGAGAGTTTAACTATGTGAAACAACACCTTATCACTGAGAAATTGTGCCTGATTGAAAATTATCACCACAGCTAATTGAAAATTGGACTGCTTACTAGTTATCATATTTTATTTTTAATCAGGATATTGATATTTTGTAAAGCGAGTGGAGGCTATTTATAGAGTCTATAGTATAGCGCATGGTAGTTCCGCAAAAATATCCGTTTAGAAGAGTAGTGAAAAGGCCATGTTCTTAGAATAGTTTCGAGATTACTTAAGTTCAATTTCTGAACGAAAATTCTGAAAAGACAATTCACCTGTGTTGAATTTCTATTATGTGGTTTTTCAAATTTGTTTTTTCTTGTTCAAATTAGTGCACTTTCTTGAACTCAATTGACTTTATTTTAAAATTAAATATAAGTAGCTATTCGTAATTATATGTCACTCACATCTCCCCCCGGACGGATTCAATCCATGGGGTAATTAGCCTACATGATGATTACATGAATTACGCCAGGCCCTCACAAACACAGGCTTAAGCCTACTTGTGAGTCTCTCATAACGTAAGGGTATATATAAATGTACTGTAACTGTACTGTATTATTTGTAAATTGTGAGAATAAAATTTGATTTAGGAAGAAGAAGAAGAAGAAGAAGAAGAAGAAGAAGAAGAAGAAGAAGAAGAAGAGAAGAAGAAGAAAGAGGAGAAGGAGGAGGGGAAGATAGTTATCTCTTGAAAATTATATTTTTTTCGAAAGTGAAGGAATTTTCTACCCATCTATTCATCTATTTAAGAATGTACAGGAGATAAAACAGTCTTATTAATCTGAAGCTGTAGAGGAAAAAACATCAAAAAAGGTCTTACTTTTCTCTATACATTTTTTGTTTCAAACACATCTATATTAGGATAATTATTGATGAGAAAGTTAATATGGAATGAATGAAAATAAAAGTTTTAACCTTATTGAACTGATCCCGTTATTAGAATATCATCCGTTCTCTAATTTTGAGTTTCAGCCGTGCACTACTTAACAAACTTCGTTCCACACGAATTAATTCTAACGACTAAAAGATATTATCCACATCTGGAGCAGAGCATACCCCAAGTGGTTGGCTTTTCTCGAATCAAGGACGTGGAGGGCAGAGGGCATGATAGAGGGGTTGAGACGCTATAATTTCCTATTTATGTGTGTAGAAAGAGCAACTCCAATGAGATTCACCCGTTAACTGTCACCATTCGTTGAATGGGGAACGTTGGCGTTATTCATAGGAAATACTGACAGTATTGGATGTGAATCTTTGCAAGATTATTTTTACTAGTAGTTCTGTGAACAGTAGACCTCACGCAGTATTCTCATCCACAAGTATCTGATTGAAACTGTAGACCTTATGCAAATACAGCAATAGACTGGCTTCTCCACACATCTGTGTAATCACTTGTCAGCTGATTTATGATGAATAATTCTATAGTCTGATCTTCGACCGAGCGAAGTGAGATCTAAGATTCAAGTCGAAGTTCGGCATTTCTCTTGTAATAGTGTGATATTGAGAGGGTAGTATTGTAGTTGTTTTTGTGTATCTTATATTATTTTTCAGGTTTTTGAACTGGAATGAACTTTGATTTTTACTGTATGTTGAACCCTGCGTTTTTAGTGTGAGAATTGACTATGTCTTGTTGGAATTTGCTAACTTGTTGCTCAGTTGTCAAAATTAAAGCAATTTTCGTGCATTTTCCAATTGCAGTTTCAATTTCATGTCGAAAAAGCCACTGTATTTGAAAATTTTACGAGCATTGACCTTTTTGCAGCTTTGGCTTTTCCACTGGAAGTTATGCTCAACGCTCGTGGAGGGGGAATAATTTTTAGTGAAAAGTCCAGAGTTCGAATTGAGACATAACTGGGAAAACATGTAACGGTGTGCGAGCCTCGGTCCTCTGATTGGGCCCATTTCCCATTCAGAGGGACAATTTGTTAAGTTTTCTGTTATCAGTAATTTTTATGTAGTTAAATAGAAACCAAAATTTAATATTGTTAGTGAGAGTAGAACCAGGAAATTATTTGTGCGTATGAGTTCCAGCATAGTGAGTCTTCTCAAATCGTATGTGTGTGTGTTTCTGAAGAGTCGAAATTTAAATTGTAAAAATGGTGAGTGCCAAACTTTTGTTGTCTTCGTATTGTAGCTCAAAATTTAGCAACATAGAATGACCGAGGCCCGAATTTAAATGCAGCAAGTTAGCAGGTTCCCAAAATGTATAGATTAATTATAGAAAAATTGAGTATGTCTTCTTGACCTGAATCGATTGCTGAATAACTCTGTTCTGTTTGAAAATTTGACATGTTACCTGGCTTTTATTAATTCGTTCTACCTATTTAGAGCTCAATAAACCTGAGGTTGAATTTTAAAAAGTATTTTTCATTAACGTTCCTGGCTAGTAGTTACTATGTTTGCTAGAATATGTGACAATGATGATAATCTGTGCTTTTGAATGAACGAATCCACTAAAAGCTCCCAACCAATCAAGGATTCAAATAGAGATTTGATAGCATAATTTTGGTAAGTATTATAGAAGAGAAGAAACAACCCCCCTCCGTTTACATTGGTGGCCAAAGGTGGTATAGTCTGCAAGAATGACTATCGAACCACATGTATTCTTATATATTTCATATTTTGGAAGATTAAACTAAATAGAGACAAATATGTCACCGGTTACAGAAATGATGTCAGGTGTGGTATAGGGTTTAAAAATACCTCCACCGGTTACACTCTTAATGTTTATAAATTATGTTGCGCATTCACGGCGAGACGCGGTAATAGATTTTCATGAAATTTGACAGGTATGTTCCTTTTTAAATTGCGCGTCGACGTATATACAAGGTTTTTGGAAACTTCGCATTTCAGGGATAATATATGAAAGGAAAAAGGAGCCTTCTACATACGAAAATATTAGAGTAAAAATTAGACTATAGAATTATTCATCATAAATCAGCTGACAAGTGATTACACAGATGTGTGGAGAAGCCAGTCTATTGCTGTATTTCCATAAGGTCTATAGTTAAGGTCTACTTGTGGATGAGAACACTGCGTGAGGTCTACTGTTCACAGAACTACCAGTGAAAATAATCTTGCAAGAGGGATTCACATCCAATACTGTCAGTATTTCCTATGAATAACGCCAACTTACTCTAATATTGGCATATGAAGGAGGCTCCTCTTTCCAAATGCAAAATTTCCAAAAACCTTGTATATATGTAGACGCGCAATTTAAAAAGGAACATACCTGTCAAATTTCATGAAAATCTATTACCGCGTTTCACCGTAAATGCGCAACATATTAACATTTAAATATTAAGAGAAATTCGACTGAGTCATTGACACTATTGTAGAACCGTTCCATAATTGAATAAAAACACAAATCTGTTGTCAAATTCTACACTGTTTTATTTAGTACACGGCCAAGGTTTCGTGACCACGCCGCTCACATTTTCAGTCAACTTGATTTCTCTCATTCAATTAAGAGAAATGCCGAACCGTCGACTTGAATCTTAGACCTCACTTCGCTCGGTCAATTAGTTGTTGGTTATCCATCTTCTTTTTACTATTATTATTACTATCGTATTTTACAAAACGTTGAAGTGGAAAAAAACACTCACATTCTTTGAAGTGGCGACGTCTTTTTCGTGCTGGTATTGCACATTTTCAAGCCAAATTATTTTTATGTAGTGAGGTTCACGTTATAAAGGAGTGTATTCAGACCATTTATTTGGTAAGATTATCCCTGTACTCGTTACAGGAGTTTTTATAATATTTTATGTGTATGACATTTGTTTGTAACTAGTATTTAGGCTATATTCCTTAGTATTCTGTGACACTATTCATATGTATTTTTACATGTTTATGAATAGAGATTTTTTCAATTCAATTCAATCAACCATTGGTCTGTGAACACAATATCTCATCTCCCAATTAATAGAATGACTTGAAATTTTAAACTTGAGCTCCTTAAGGGCCCCATACACTAGGGAGCTTGGATCGTGTATGGAACTTGGATCTTGGGAGTGTGGAAAATTGGCGAACCGCTAACCAAATTTGTGACGAACTTGGTCTTCAATCTGGATTAAAAACTTTGTTCGGTTCGTCCGCCAGGGCGATATATTCTATCCATATATATATATTCAATATATTTTCTTCACACAGCAGCTGCAAACTTTGAAACGCTCATTTCTAGACCCCAAAAGACACTGAAGTAACGAACAGTTGTTCGCTCTCCCCACTTCAGTGTGTGGGACAAATCCTACACGAACTTGATTCCCCGAACCAAGTTGGCCAATCCAAGTTCCCCAGTGTATATGCCCCTTTAAACTATAAGGATCTAAACTATTAACTACTAACTAACTACTAACTATAAGGATTTAAACTATAAGGATCCGACCCGAACAATTTCGATCAAATGCAATTCAATATGGCGGCTTAAATGGCGAAAAATATTTCAAAAACAGGGTTTTCGCGATTTTATCAGAAACGGCTCCAATGATTTTGATCAAATTCATAATAAAATTCAAAATAGTCATTAATAAACTCATAATAACAAATTCATAACAAATTCATAATAGTCATTAATAAACTCTATCAACTGCCACAAGTCCCATATCTGTGAAAATTTCAGGAGCTCCGCCACAAAGTTTGATTTTAGATTCCCAATTATCAGGCTTCAGAAACAATTTAAACAAGAAATTTGGAATGGATTGAGCATGAAAATCTCTACAATTGATGTGCAGTGAAATTGTCAACTAACATCAAAAATAGGCTCGAGATTCGAGAAAATGTGATTATTCAAATGCAAACTTAATGAGAGAGGCAACTGTTGATTCAATTGAATCATTCACTGGAAGATAATAGCAGAATTGATCTCGTCAGCTGATCAATTCTAAATTATATTTTCGGAAATTCAACTCTTCGCCGGATACACACGAGGCGGTTTCTGTCAAAATTTTCATAACGGCAAGGAATGTTGTGTGAATTCGCCACACCACATTTTTTTGAATACTCTGGCTTCAACATTTCTTCGTTCTATTACTATTCCTAATTGCTTGAATTGTCAAGCTGATCCTTCGAATACTCACTACACAATTTCATTATTCAAATTAATGTTGTGCTCTGAGAACATTATTTTTTATTCGTCCTCAAACCTCAATACCAAACATAAAGAAACAGCATCATACTATAGTTCATAATAATTTATAGCAGATGATACAAATAATGAAATGTCGTTAAACGGGCAAGCGCCTTATTGAAAGTCCTAACGCAGACGAAACATTAATAATTACCAATGCCTTTGACAGGCTCTCTATCACTTAAGACCAATTGACTGGTGGCTGGGACAAGGGTGGTGAGTTGAGGACAATCAGAGTGCCACAATAACCATCCAATACTAATCTACATGAATTTAGTGAACGTCATGAAGACTGATGACAATTCAAGGAAGAAAAGGGTAACAATGATTATTGTGGTCAACCAATCGGATCGACGGTGGTATGTAGACATTATTTCAAGATACTATTACTTCTGGATATGGAGTGATGGCGGATCTAGTATGGAGAGATGCGGGCCTCTCAGTAAAGCCAGGTTTTCATTAGTAGATTTAGTGGTAGAGTTCCCTGGGCAAGTACTATACTCTGTAAAAATTAACATCAGACTTGGAGAATATGTCAACAACCAAGTAAGTAGAGTAGAGTGAGCTCCGTAGAGTTAGTATGCCAGTTACTAGACCACTAATATAAGGGCCGTTTGCACAGTGTAAGTTTGAGCTAAAGCTTAAACCAAATCTGGATTTTTTTTGGTTTAAACTACAATTCTGTTAGCGCAGTATCAGTTTGAACTCTGTATTGAGTTTAAACTCTGGGAAAGTTTAAACCTCCAAAACAGGAGGTTTAAACAAAATAATTTGAATTAACTAGACATCTGTAAGATTTGATGGGGAAACAAATAGTAAATTATTTTTCGATGGTTGTTTTTAATGCTTCTGTAGACGATAATAATTATTTAAGTTAAAGTGGATCATTATTTAAATGTAAAAATGATTATAATGCAGGATTTGATAGAAGTTTCTAATGCCATTGATAAAGATGACTGCTAAGAAATTTTGGATTGAGAAAAATTGGGCAAAAAACGAATCATTCAAATTTCTGGGATAATAGAGAATTTTAATGGGTATGCTTGAGTAAAGCAAGTGCCAATTTAATATTCGATTGAAAAAAACAAATGATAGAAAATAAGACAATATTTATCAGTGGTTTTTGATTAGAAAACATGCTTTTAATAACACATAACTGGGATATTTTGCTTTCGAGAGATTTCTAATAAACGAGGAAGACCGTAGTAGATTTAAGTAGATTTTTATAACAAAATAAGGTTTTTATCTTACATTCTATAATAGCCTATATTTTTTGGTACCAAATAAATATAAGTTAGAATTTGTTTCTAATAGGCATGCATTTCATCATTTTTTTTGAAGAATTTCTTGATCGCTTTCCACTTTAATTACCGTACAGTTTACAGTTCTGTGGATTTTGAACGAGGAAATAGTAGCTTCATAACCTTAATTTACTGATGGTTTGTAAACAAATAACAAATTTCCTGTAAAAATTAGCCTTCCTGATATTATAAACAATGACATTCTATTACCAACTTAACGCTTAACTAGTTTAACTTAAACTGGATTGAGAAAACCGATTCAAGTTTAAACTTTCAGATTAACTTAATCAAGTTTAGAAATCTATAATGTGCAAACGGCCCTAACTCTACTATACTTTGTTCAAATTAACTTCCGACTTGGGATGGACATGCGCAGCTGAGAAGGCAGACAGATGTAGGGATACAACGGCTGCTATTTTGCAATATTGTTTGCGCGGCTATCGGTCTCTAATAATTTCCAGTGATAATTCAAGCGCTCATGTTGAACTTTGGAAGTTTCCTCTCTGCAATCACAGACTCGACTGACTCTATTCAACAAATTGACAACTACGCTTCCACCTATGACTCAATCCATCACTGCAATTGGCTGATCTCCCTCCATTTCTGTGCACAGTAAATACCTCTAAGTCTGAAGAAGATTTGCACGAAGTATAGTACGAGGCTTGAAAGCTGTGTTGATAGAATGGTAATAATGATCAATAATCGCACATCAAGATCATTCATACTTTGTTCTTCATCCCGTTCTCTCTCTTCCTCTTGTCTGACCTATTTCTTCTGATCTTTGTACATTCTTTGTATTCCCATTATCATATTTTGCTGTTTTGTATTATATTACCCTCCGTTCTTCTTCATCTGCAATTTCGTTTTATCTCATCAAATCTTCACTAATTAATATAATTTGGAATCTGACAACTTTGTTTTGTGGGTAATGCTGACACTCACGTTGTAATTGTCACAACATGTTTCGTACTGATGGAAATAAATTGGTAGTTGCATTAATTTGTTCAAATGCTAATTAATAAATAATTATTATTGATCGAAAATCCGAATTAAATTATAAATGTACATTCGGGGAGATTCAAATAATTTGATGGTGATTCTCGTCAATAATAATTATAAATGTTTCGTACTTGAGCAACTTTTTTCAATGTACACCTCATTCGGGCTTATGCCTAGGGGTGCGCATTTTATTTTGCACTTTTCTATTTTTTTTAGTTTATGGTTATTTTATCTTATTCATGAAATTAAGTTATTTTTGTAATTATACATAAGGTAAATTATGTAAAAACCAATTTTTTTTGTCATAATTTTTGTATTGATGTGCAATATAAATGTATTTTGGATTGAAATTGATGTGCATCGAACATCTTGCCACAATATATAACCAATGTACCTAGAATACTTTTGTATACTAGGTTTCTTAATTATAAGGTTAGTGTCATAATTTTCCACAAAAAAAGTATTTCGATTCTAACTAATCAACATAAATTATCATTGAATTATTATAACATTATAATCACTACATACATTCCAAGTTATACTTTGAATGAGGTGAGGGGTGCCTCCAACACCCCAGAACCCCCCCCCCCTCGATCACAATACCTATTATTACTTCAGACAATACCTACTATAACTTGATAGTGATATACTTGAGAGTAATAGTAGGTATTACCCAACACCACCCCCAAAGTCAGCGCCAGTATATCAAAAGGAGTAGGCAAGGTCTATAAATACAGGTCATGACACAATCCAGTGATGCATTGCAAAATCGCCATTTCATGGGGTTCTAGTTCACCAATTTTCAAATTTATCAGCTATTATTATTATAGATTGAAAACACGATGTGTTATTTTGTTCAAGGAATATTGCTTGGCTTTGAATTGAAAAATAAATTGTTCCGACAGAATGATAATGTTTAGATTCCAACTAGGAACTGAATTGTAGCTTTTTAGATGTAATTAATCGGGAACTTAAAACTCTATTTGAAGTTTGCCTCGCATATTTCTGTCTTGTTCCACTGCCTTATGAATCATAATCCTTAAGTTACAAGAATAAGAACAATTTTTAATAATACATAAATGAATAATTGAAGCATTTATTATTGAAATTTCATTATTAAAAAATTGAAAACCTAAATTTACATTTTATCTGGAACAGGATATTGTTTTTAAAATGCATAATTTTGTTACAAGCAAATTGAATTGGATTGGATTTTCAAATGTACCGTCATAAAGACCCTATAAAATGGCCGCTCCATAAGGAACACGAATGTCATGACCTGTCTTCATAGACCTTGGGAGTAGGTATATAAATCGGAGTACCCTTTTTGAAATTATTTTGTGACACAATAAATTTGAAAATGGTACTCAGATTTATATTTTTATTTATATTCAAAAGTAGCCCTAATGAGAAAAGTCAATTTGATGGAGTAGGTATAGCCCTGTACTTTGCCTCCGAGACTTTGAAACAGCGTAATAGGCAAGGCACCGTATGGTTCGCGGGGTAATATTCACGGCTTTGCAAAAAATCAGGTTTCAGAGACCCTGAAGTCCTAGATGGAGGAAGCTCCCTACACACAGAGATTCTTCATGAATGAGAGAGTTTAAATGTATCGCCAACAATGGAGAGATCATGTTGAACGAATGTCAGCTGATAGGCTGTGTTTTGCCAAGAGGACGTAACTCAAGGTCACTCTAGATGAGTTCATCTAGAGTGGCCTTGCGTTACTTCAAAACGCTCCTTGTGTATCTCTTCAAATGCAACACGTTGCTTTTGAGAAGATTCGAAAGAGCATCTGTTGCTTATGGAAAGATACATTTTTGAAAATGTCTGATGTTTTCGAACAGGTAGTTTTGTAGTCTAGTTCAAAGCTATGTTCTTTCTCATGTTGAGATAGTCTTTAATGAAGCAGAAATATTCTGGTGAGCAAATCCATGTAGGCAAAATATCGCATCCCTGAAAATCATACGGTGACATATAGCCAAACTATCAATCCAACCTACATGTGATGCAAGCTTTATGCTTTCCAGCTATCAAAACGTTTTGAATAATACCAAAATTTTGCCATCTAAGAGCAGAAAATCTAACCCCCTTATCTAAATTTCACCTTTTAAACCTTTCTTTTCTATTATCTTCCAGGTTATGCTGAATATCGGGGAACCGAGCTATCTCCGTGAACCGGGGAAAATCTATTACGAAAGAGAAAATTATAATAATATATTCATAGTTCATACAGAAAGGTTCTATCTAATCACAGTAGTTTGAGATTAATTCCTAGAGGAATGCGAAACTTTCTCTCACGAAGGCCCGGTTGCCCAAAAGCAAGTTAAATTTTAAACCTGATTAATTTCACGTGAACCAAATCAGAGAAGATCGTTTCATAAAGATGGCTTTTCTGATTGGTTCTCCTGGGATTAATCAAGATTAAAATTTAACCGGCTTTTGTGCAACCGGCACTAAGTTCCTGATAGAATGATTGCAATAGTTCAACAGCTGAGTCATAATTTTGTCTGTCCCCCACACACATTCACTCGCTCACTCACTTCCATTAGCAACAGACGACAAAATTGTCAGTTGTTTTTCCAAGGATGAATTATAATTATTATCATTTTAATGTCCTTCAGCGAGTTTGAGACCTAGTGCAATCGTATTTTTATATTATAAACCTACTATGTTCTGAATCTCGTGAGAATCGTTAGAGCCGTTTTCGAGATCCAGTGACATACAAAGATAAATATAAACGTCTATACATATATAGACATATAAACAGAAATTGCTTGTTAAATAGTACAAGGTACTATTTTATACAGTTCGCCTATACGCCAGCACATGATTTTGAGGGATGAGATATTTTGTTTTTCACAAATCCAATGACGTGTCGTGACTGCCTTGTCGATTAGTCAAAATAGCAACTGACTTATCCACATTTCTTAGCTGCTCTTTTATCACAACTATATTAATACTAAGTTAATAACCTGTGAATCAATAATAACTGAATATTTTCTATATTTGTTCAGATATTTCTGTCCTAATTTTTGCTTGTTTCAAACGGTTGCTAAATTGATTGGCAGTCGTCGGTCGCAGTGGAGACACGGCCCATTTTATGCGACCAGCTTCTTGTGGTTCTCATGGAAGTGTTTACGCATGTCAGAAGGAAAACATATGAACACTCAAATTAGAATCAATTTTATTCATTCTCGGTCGTTGACCGCGGTCGCATCGACGGGTCGATGTCAAACGAGGCAAACGACAGAGTCCTGCGACAGTCGAGACCTACGACGGGAGAGGACTCCTGAAAAAGAGGCCTCAAATGTCGCCTGCGTTAGGCGACAGTAGAGGACTCTTCAATTTTCGTACACTCCCGACAGTCGAGGCCTACGACCGTAGAGGACTGTAAAACAGTCCTCTACTGTCGCAGGCCTCGACTGTCGTCGGTCTCGACTGTCGCGCCCCCGGATCGACGAATATCTTCAGACCACGTAATCAGAGGCCATGATCAGATTAATACGTGTGTTTTTCGATATGTTCTCGTGAACAGTTACACAGTTGTAGTTTTGGATACGATGGATCATCTTGTGTTTTCCAAGTTTGTGTTGTGGACAGTCAGTGTTCTTCTGATCTTATTAATTGAGTAAGAATTGAATTTCTACAATTTTTCATGTCACCTACTTTATTTCTACTTTTATTTCTAGGACAACTGATTATTTTTTTAACACAATAAAAATTGTCAAGTACCCTCTATTTTCTCACAACACAACTAGTTTCAACTTCTCAACACTTGAAAAAGGCTCTTGAAGTATTGGAAATATAGTGAGTTTCACGTTATAATGGCAGTGCTTGATTAGTAATGGTATTACTATCCTTTTCTATCATACAACAAAGCCGATAGCGCTATCTCTTTCTCGTTTTACTCTGTTGCCAGATCGGCTTTAAACAGTGTAGAATTAATAATCAATTAACAAAATATTTCATCTTAATTATGAAACTTCACTATGAAATTATCGAAAACTATAATTTCTTGCCTAATGAAATATAATTGGATATTTTAAACGAGAATGAACAGTTAATATTACATCAATAAACCAGTATCAGCTACCGTGTATTGAAGGCATTGACAAGAAAGAGGATCGGCGACGATGTTCTCCTCCCTTTCTCCACTGCCATTATAACGTGGACCTCAATATAGTGTTGTGTTTAAATAAAATTAAGGGCACCTGATAATTTTTAGTGTTTTTCTTAATTTATACATTTAATTGATTGTAAGTGATAAGATTCTGTGATCCGATTGTTCTCAGCTGGTAGTTATCGATAGCATAGAGAAACAATAGCGTAACACTTACACTATCGTTTCTCTATGTCGATAGCTAGTTGCTTCCCTTTCTTGATATTCTCATCAAGTCAGATATTTGAATAAAATTACCGAAAGTGTAAATTGATATGATTCTAACTTCTTTCAGAAAACTTGAAGTGGAGTTTTGTTTAATATAAACTTTATTTTTGTGACCACGTCAACACTCTGTTGAAATAATTTGGACCCAGAGCTTGGATATGACTGTAAGAAATCTCTTCAAATATGGGAGAATCTACTTTCATATGAAAATAACCCTATATTTGGTCATCTGAGTATTGAGAGTGATCAATAATTCAGAGAATAATACAGTGAAACCTTGATAATATTGACCACGTAATCAAACTGTACTTACGATCTCATATAAAATTTCTTTGCAAATTTCTATAGTTAGGCTTCTGAGTATTGAGTGTTGATAGGCAGCAGTTTTATCATATTATGATTGAATTTGAAAAAAGTGACAGCCACGATGATATAGTATTATGAAAGGTGAATCATTGATAAGGGTTCCATTACACCTACATAGTGACTGATGAGTCACTATTTATAACCTCGCTTACATTTCCTTGTTTATCATCACTAATTTCACTTCAGGTGAGCATATAGCCCTATCTCGATCTAGCATGTACTCATCATATTTGTCTACTCAAGCAAATTGTTCGATTTTAAATTATGCTTATCCTCCTTTATGTCTACTCTACTCAAGCAAATTGTTCGATTTGAAATTATGCTTATCCTCCTTTATGTCTACTCTACTCAAGCAAATTGTTTGATTTGAAATTATGCTCATCCTCCTTTATTAATATTTCTCCAAAAAACTCAAGATTAAAATCGAATGAAATTATGCATTGGATACATATACAGGGTGATTCATAGTTATGGTAAAATAATTTAATACGTAATAGTTGAGGTAAAAATAAGAAAAAAAGTTCATATAAACATATATCCATAAACGCTTCATTAGCGAGCTATACAGGGTGAAAGATTTCGCCCGGAATTCAGCTCCTCTGGTGAAATATACCGATGCTGAATTGTTTGGGGACTAGTTTTTGAAAAACTTATGCTGGATTCATATGTGAAAATATCTGAAAAATTGAATAAAACTAGTCTGGAAGCTGTAGTGTGAGTAGTTTTTGAGAAAAAAGTTGAAATATGCAAAAAATCTAAGTAGAAAGACACAGACTTCTACGTTTGATGCCCAATAACTTTCTTTAATGACCAGTAAACAAATAATTTTTCGCAATAAAAATTGTAGAGAATTTGATTCTGAAAAGGATTATGTAAGCTGTGTAAACTAAATTCATATAAAAGTTGAATAAAATGTATTCTTATGTAGTTCATTACACCACAAAAATTTGCTGTTTTATGAGGAGAGAACTAACTAATAACTCATAAGTTGTAGCTGATTGCAAATAAAACATGGATTTTAATAACAGCTGTTCCAAAACAGCTGATTTATTATGTTTTAAATAAGAAAATATTTAAAAGAAATTATCAGCTGAAAATTATTTTCAGAAATATTTTAGCTCACTGTTGAACAAAAAAAAATTGTAAGTTAGGCCTACTGTAACCGCGCTGTGTTTTTTGTTTAATCTATTAACCAGTTATTTGTAACCATTCCACTTTGCTTTTGTGTTAAGTGTTAACTTTAAAAAAATGGCAGGTAATCTTAGACATTATTCATACTCCGAATTAGCTGACTTGCATTTAATGTATGGAATTGGACACTACTGCAATAGTACTGAAGCAAGACGTTTGTATCAAGAGAACTTTCCTAACCGAGTATGTCCAAGTTCAAGGTTTTTTGCCACTATTCATCAACGTCTGTCTGAAACAGATTCTTTGATATCCAAAGAGCACATTTATGCAGGCAGACCTCCATCTATTATGACTGTTGAGTTAGAAGAACAAGTTCTTAATGAAATTTATGAACATCCAGAGAAGAGCACAAGAGAATAAAATTGTCAGTGCAGTTTAATGTCAATCAATCTATTATTTGGAGGATACTAAAATAGCAACAATTACATCCATACCACCTCCAGAATGTTCATACTCTATTTCCACGAGACTGTATTCTCCGTGCTGGTATTTGCCGATGGTTTTTAGTAAAACTTGCTAACCCAAACTTTTCAACAACCGTTTTATTTATCGACGAGGCACACTCTACAAGAACAGCTATCGTTAACGACCACAACCAACATATTTGGGCAGCTGAGAATCCTCATGCCATCAATCCTAATCTTCCACAACATCAGTTTTCAGTAAACATTTGGGCAGGAATCATAGGAGATCATCTACTTCTGTTCGAGCTTCCTCCCAGGCTCAATAGCATAATCTACTGGTCTTTCGGTATAAGTTCAATGTCATTTAGATATGCTACTTTCATAAAAAGACGGGGTCACATCAAATCAAATAGATCATATTTTGATCGATAAAAGACACTGTACTGATATAACAAATGTGGAAAGCTGTAGAGGGGCTGATATAAACTCAGACCACTATATGGTCAGGATTGGTTGTAGACAGCGTATCGCAGTGACAAACAATAAGAGAGCAAAAACGCAAGCTCGTTTTGATGTGGCAAAACTGAAAGAAGAGGCGGTGTCACACAGATATGAGGAATGCTTGAAGAACTATCTGGAACAGAAAGAGCATGCATGGAACACTGAGGGAGTAGAAGGGAAATGGAGTATTCTGAAGGAAAGTGTGATTGGAGCTGCAAGGGAAGTTGTTGGCTCTAGAAAGAAGGAAATTCAGGCTCGCTGGTTTGATGAAGAATGCATAACTGCAATTGAAAGACGAAATAGGGCCAGAATGAAAATGATCCAGAGAAAAACACGGGGAACTGTGGAAGATTATAGATCAGAAAGGAGGATAGCGGATAAGTTATGTAGAAGAAAGAAAAGAGCATATGAGAAGCAGCAGTTGGAGAGTATAGAAGAGCATTATGGCAGAGGAGAGATGAGAAAGTTTTACAAAAAAATAAGAGAAGATAAGAAAGGGTTTCAACCCAGGCAGTGTACTGCAAGGATAAATTAGGAAATATGATAGGAGATGAACAAGGAATAAAGAGGAGATGGAGAGAACACTTTGATGAAGTCTTGAACCATGGCCAACAAGAAACTGAAACTGCTTATGATGATGTGAGAACGGTACAAGAGGAAGTGGGTAGACCAATGCTTAATGAGGTGAAAGAGGCTATCAAAGATCTTGCAAACAATAAGGCCCCTGGGTTAGATCTAATAACGGCAGAACTTGTTAAAAAAGGAGGGGACATGTTTGTACAGAGGATGCATGCTCTAATCAATGAAATATGGTTAGAAGAAAAAATGCCAGAAGAATGGAGCATTGGTATAATTTGTCCAGTTCATAAAAAGGGGGACAAAATGGAGTGCCGAAACTACAGAGGAATCACCCTACTGAGTATTCAGTAAGGTCAGGAAGATCAACAGTCGACCATATCTTCACAATCAGGCAAATTCTGGAAAAATGCTATGAGTTTGATGTCAACGTGCATCAGATATATATTGATTTCCAACAGGCATATGACACTATCAGTAGGGTGAAAGTGTATGAGGCACTTAGAGAGTTAAATGTCCCCACAAAGCTGATCCGTCTCATAAGTATGACGATGAAAGGAAGCAGAGCTGTGGTCAAGATTGATGGAAGTGTTACAGATGATTTTGAGGTGAGAAGGGGACTGAGGCAAGGAGATGTGCTGTCAACCATGTTATTCAATGCAGTGCTGGAAAATATTATCAGAAAGGTAACCACCAACAACCCCGGGGGCACACTCTTCAACCGGATGTGCCAATAATGGCTTATGCAGATGACGTGACCATACTAACAAGAAACAGGAGGGAACTGACAGAGATCTATGAAAAGCTGGAACATGAGGCAAGAGAAGTAGGCCTGGAAATTAATATGCAGAAAACTAAAGTGATGGTTATGTCCAGGAGGCCAGTGAATGATGGAACACAGATACAGTTATCAGGTAGAACCTTTGAGAAAGTGAAATCATTCAAGTATTTGGGCACCCTAATAACGGAAGAGAATAATGTAGCAGGAGAAGTGGATGCTAGGATAATGTCCGGAAATAGGGTGTATTTCGCCCTGCAGAATATCCTGAAGTCCAAAATGTGTCAAAAAAAGGCAAAATAAAAATTTACACAACAGTTTTAAGACCAATAGTGACATATGGGGCCGAAGCTTGGACATTGACTACACGAGAAGAAGGTCTGCTTCAGAGATGGGAAAGAAAGATTTTAAGAAGAATTTTTGGAGCAACCAAGGAAAATGAAATATGGAGGATGAGAACAAACGAGGAACTAGGAAGATTGTTCGAAGAGACCAGTATTTTATCTGTTGTGAAAAGTATGAGGCTGAGATGGGCTGGTCATGTGTGCAGAATGCCGGAAGGGAGGGTGCCAAGAATGGTGCTGGAAGGCAAACCCGGAGGAAGAAGATTACAAGGAAGACCAAGAAAGCGGTGGGTTGACGATGTGGAAGAGGATTTGCGCAGACTGGGTGTAAGAAGATGGAGAAGAACAGCAGAATGTCGAGAGGGGTGGAAGGATGTGGTTGTGAAGGCTAAGGCTCTACATGGGCTGTAGTGCCAATAATGATGATGATGATGACTTTCATAAAAAAAACTTTTCCTAAAAAACCGAATATTTTATTTGCAATCAGCTACAACTTATGAGTTATTAGTTCTCTCCTCATAAAACAGCAAATTTTTGTCGTGTAATGTACTACATAAGAATACATTTTATCCAACTTTCATTTGAATCCTTTTCAGAATTAAATTCTCTACAATTTTTATTGCGAAAAATTATATGTTTACTGGTCATTAAAGAAAGTTATTGGGCATCAAACGTAGAAGTCTGTGTTTTTCTACTTCGATTTTTTGCATATTTCAACTTTTTTCTCAAAAACTACTCACACTACAGCTTCCCGACTAGTTTTATTCAATTTTTCAGATATTTTTCCATATGAATCCAGCATAAGTTTTTCAAAAACTAGTCCCCAAACAATTCAGCATCGGTGTATTGCACCAGAGGAACTGAATTCCGGGCGAAATCTTTCATCCTGTATAGCTCGCTAATGGAGCGTTTATGGATATATGTTTATATGAACTTTTTTTCTTATTTTTACCTCTACTATCACGTATTAAAATATTTTACTATAATTATGAATCACCCTGTATAAATGAGACAATGATGTTTTGGAATCACTGAACGCGGTTAATCAGATTCCGTATTAAGTTTTCTCTCAAAAAGTTATTTTAGCTACAGCTCTGAGGAATCGCTCTAGCTCATATACAGAGTGGGTGAAAAGTCCGAGAACAGCTTAATATATCATTCTTGATGATAATTTGACGGTGGGTGTGATTGGGGATCCTACTCAAATTGAAAATACTACTTTACTATGACTTTAAAAATCTGGTCCGCCATCTTAGATCCGCAATTTTGAATGCAACTTTATTTTTTTAAATTGGAAGGTGGTCATGCGATACATGATTTCAATACGGGATTTCAAGACAAAATGAATGGCGAAAACCGCATATCAATATCTTAAACCGTTCCGTAGATATTCTCATTATTAATCAACACTATTCAAAGCAGAAAGGGAAGAAAAAAGTATGAGAACGGCTTATCGTATCTCATGAAAAATGTGATTTCGAGGTGGGTGTGATTGGGGATACTCAAATTGGAAAATCCACTTTACTATAACTTTAAAAATCTGGTCCGCCATCTTGGATCCAACATTTTGAATGCAACTTTTTTTTAAAAAAAGGAAGGTGGTCATGCGATACATGATTTCGAAACGGAATTTCAACACAAAATGATTGGCGAAAACCGCACATCAATATCTCAAACCGTTTAGAAGATAGTCATATTATTAATCAATACCAATTATGTATGTATATCATTTCTGATTTGCATGGTATTGTTTAATAATGTGAATATCTTTCAAACGGTTCGAGATATCAATGTGCGTTTTTCGCCATGTATAATCCAATACTTCCCTTTATTTTGTAGATATGTGATCGCGTCATCTACCGTATCATTGATTGATGAAAACTTGACTGTCCGAGCATTAGGCTCAATTTACTCGTAAACGGTGCGTCTGACGGGAAAATATAACTGAACAAAATGTGTTTAGAATTGTGTTGTTCATCTAGTTCATTCATCAAAAGGGCTTATTATTCATTTTTTCTCTGTTCTCAATCAACTCGAAAAAAATTGTCCTTAAAATACCAAAGATGGTGAATATCTTCCGAACCGTGCGTTTGACTGGAAAATGTTACTGAACCAAAAGTGCTTAGAATTCAATTCTACAACCTAACCAGTAAAAATTGCTTGATCCCTCCTCCCCGCGCCACGGGGGTGTAAGTTGTGACAACTGGTGCTCCGTAGGTGACAAGTAGTCAGGGTGACATTCCACGAGAAAATAAATTAATGGCGAAAACCGCACATTGATATCTCAATCAGTTTGTTGATGTGAAAGTTATTATGTTGTATTTGTATATCAACCAGCTGAAATTATGTGTCAGTGCATGTAGATCTGTTTGTGTGATAGCTTCCAGATATCATCAGCTGAAGTTATGAATGAATGGGAAAACTGTCGTAATTGCATGCAATGAAATCTTTAGCTGACTAAATGATAAATCACAACAATTATTTTTCTTATGCACTTTCAATGCTATTTTTATATCCTGGAAAAGGACGAAGGAGTGAGTCAATTTTATTGTCTAACGAACTTTACCTGTAAAAAGGTTAGAAGAATACGTGTTTAAATTTGAAGCTGATTGATCAATACTGTCTGGAGTTATTGTAGGACATACAAACATACTGACAAAGACTTTGGCCTTCAATAAGGCAAAGGGAGAACGCACTAACGCTCGTTCAACAATCACCAACATCTCTTTTTCATGGTAATTTCCAGGAAAGGGGATTCCAAAACACTTACGATGTCATCTACTGGCAATGATTACATACTGAAAATAAATTGGGATATTCCTGGAGGTAGAGCCGACTCTGTCATACCCCTTACAGCAGGAGTACCAAAACAGAAAAATAATATAATGTGAGTACTCCTATCGATCTTTGCAAAATTGAAGAAATTACCAATTCCAGTCAAATGTTCGTTTTTCAGGAAACAGCCCCGAAAGAATTTTTCTCGACGGTTTTATATGTATTTTGGGGCGCTGAATTTGAATCTGCAATTTGCTGACTCGCCAGGGGGCGGCTTTACCCCCACAACCCCCAAAATTTCGGAATTTTATAAATTTGTTTATTTAATCTCGAAAAACTCCAGGTTCCCTACAAAATTGATGATAAAAAATTTCCAATAGAGTTGTTGCGCAGGACTAACATTTTTGATTCCGGAGCTACGAATCTTCAAACAAGGGGTATTTTTCTAAAGGGTTTTCAAAATTATGCAAACCTACCACTTCTACCATATACAACTTGGATCTTTTTCCAGTAATGATAAAAAACCACACATCACGTGAAAGAAAAATCAATTCTGAACAGTATTTCTCAGGGGTTTTCAAATTCAGTAGTTGTGGGAGGGGAATACACCCAAAAATAGAAAATCATGTCCTACAGCCAAAATACAAATTTTCCATTATAATACCTTTTCAAGGCCTTCCCAACAAAAAACCATATTTCGACTAAAATCATCTTATGAATGTTATGTTTAATGAGAATCACCCGTTAGATATACTTAATTTCAGTATTTCCTAGTGTTGGTTTGGTTGGGGGGGGGGTTCACACATAGGGATACGTCAAGGACCAAAACTTTAAACACTTATAACTTCTGACAAAATTATCAGATCTCCTCGTACTACAGCTCTTCAAGGCGGTTCACAATCTTGTACATAACTGAAATTAGATAAAAAAATAGAAAATTCCTCATTGAGTGTATATTAGCCCATATTCACCATACACAAAAAATGACCAATTTCTATATTCAAAACTGTGTTTCTCGGTAACCCGAAATGATACAAAATGGTACTGCTTAAAATGCTTACCCTTACACCAAACTGACAATCTCTGGTTAGTAGCGTCTATGACTATAGACAGAACTATTTGACTTCTTTCTATATTCAATGGTAGCGCTCATTTTATAGTAAGCCATAGCGGCCAGCCATTCTACATTCCTGACCGGCAATTAGGAGGTACTGGGTTCGATTCCCGGGCTGACAAATAATTTTTGAATAATAGCGCTCATCGAAATTCCATGTAGCTGTTCACTCTGTTGTCAATATTTGCAGTAGCATAAGTCTTCGGGGTGAATTACAGCATTAAATTTGGATTTTCGTTTAATAATAATTATTAATTCATCAGCATTTGAATAAATGCAACATCTTAGTAATTTCAATCTGTGGACTGAATCGTATAAAATGAGCGCTACTATCCAGAGGATTGTCAGTTTGGTGTAAGGGTAAGCATTCCTGACCGGCAATTATGAGGTACCTACTGGTTTCGATTCCCGGGCTGACAAATAATTTTTGAATAGTAGCGCTCATCCAGTTTCCATCTAGCTGTTCACCCTGTTGTAGTTCACCCTGCTCTTCACCCTATTTGCAGTAGCAGAAGTCTTCGGGGTGATTTACAGCATTTATTTTGGATTTTCATTTATTATAAATTCATTAGCATTCGAATAATTGCAACATCTCAGTAATTTCCATCTGTAAATAATTCAATGTTCTACAAACCTATGACAAGTACTCATTTTTACTATGTAAAACGCACTGTATGCTTTGTAGCTACTTTTTAATGTTGTTTAATCCTGAATGATGAAAATGATTGGAACAGTCTGTAGAAGCTTATTTTTTTCAACAGTTGCACCCAATTTTCGCAAGGGCAGGAAGCAGAAAAGGATAGAGGTTACATGGAAGCTGATGAGGGAGCAGAGTCAAGTAATGAAAGAGAGAAAAGAGTTAGAATACAGAGCCGGAGAAACCAGTTTACGCATGTGCTAACAACTATTATGCAGAGTCATCCAAAATTATCAATAATTGTCATGGATAAGGAAAAAAAACGTGTGAAAAACGTGAAAGTGAAAGTAGTGATTTCTACTTGCATTGTTCATGAGGTGAGGCAACTCAACATTCAAAGAATCCCTCAATAAGTTGAAGACTATTGTAGATATAATACTGTAACTTTCAGGATAAGTTATTGATCGAATGCTCTACCTTTTGACATGCACAACTGAATTTCAACCCCTAATAAGGGGGTGACTTAGAGGTTGTAACGCGAATATTTAAAATGTAAACACTGATTGTGTGATGAATAATTTTAAAGGCCCTTTTAAAACAAGAAAGGTGACATCAACAAAAATGTCCTATGATACTTGTATCCAAAATGGCGGCTGATTGAAGTTTCCATTCCTTTAGCAATAATTTCTTTGAAAACTAAAAATTACAATCAGCCGCCATTTTGAATAAAAGTATCATAGACAATTTTTATTGATGTCATATTTCTCGTTTTGAAAAGGACTTTGAAATGATGTACCGCAAAATGGGTGTTTACATTTAAAATATTTGAGTTACAACCCCTCATTTCTTCAAAAGCTAAAAATTCAATCAGCCGCCATTTTGGATACAAGTAACATGAAACTTTATTATTATTGATGCCATATTTCTTGTTTTGAAAAGGTCTCTGAAATGATGTTTCACACAATGGGTGGTTACATTTAAAATATTCGAGTTACAACCCCTAAGTCACTCCCTTATGAGGGGTTGAAATTCAGTTGTACGTCAAAATGTAGAGTATTCGAACAATAACTAATCCTGAAGGTAACAGTATTATATCTACCACAGTCTCTAACTTATTGAAGGGTTCCCATAGATATGACTCACATGGAACATAGACTAGCTTGGAACATTGACTCTTGGCGGCTGTTTTCCAATGTCTTTAACAAGAGGAGCGCATGGCTGATTCTTATGCTAACTAAGCTCATGACGTCACACCTAACATCCGGGCGTGACATCATCTAACCTAACTTCTGCGCGTGACATTATCTCACCTTACTTTTGAATTAGAAAAGTATTTGACTTGGAAAAATTTCTTGACATTATTTTTCGGACTTGGAGAATTGTTTGACTTAAATAAACTCCGACTTGGAAAAATGTTTTAATTTAGGAAAAAATTATATTGAAACGAGAGAAAATAGAAGAACATTTAGATGAATAAAAACGGGTTCTTCTTCAAACCCGTACTTTTTTATATTGAAATTGATTGGTTTGACACTAAGGGAGTTTTGAAAGATCAACCTTTCACAACTCATGCACTGTTACTTCCAGTGTCACTTTTCAGTTTCACTTTCACATTTTGAATCTGCTATAACATTTATACGATTTATTGTAATATAGTATTTTTCTTTCCAGTCTACTCAATGTAGTAGAGTTGTCAATAAGGTGCAGAGCTAGAATGTTCTGGTGATTATGTAGTCTCTTCATGGATTCTTTGTTATCATGAAATGGACTGCTTCCAACTTCAGATCTCTGTGGAGGTCTTACTTTTTGACAAAGTATGGAGCTTCCTCGATACCTGCTTGCTCTGAGATTTCTGGATGTTGTTTATGTTACTTCTCCTTGAACAGCTCCACAGCTGGATGCCATACAACCACACATGCCGAGAAACCTGTTCATGAGATAGTAATTTATTGTGGGTTGGATGACTCGAATTTCTCCCCAATAACCAGATATTTTTCTCGCGCCACTCTCGTGCTTCGGATGGTCATGTTAAGGCGTCGGTCCCAGCTGCCTAAAAAGCAGTCATTGGGTCATGTCAGAGGCCCTGAAATTGATCAGTTGCGACCTGAAAACTCTGACACCAGACCTGAGCCAGCCAGGTCACTCGATATTATTATTACCAGTTGATTTTTTAGTACAGTATTTGAAATCTGGACTACACAGCTCTGATAGCAAAGGATGGACTGTATAATAATAAGTTAAATATCCAAGTACTAATAATCTTTGATGATGAGTTGACTTTTACTACTGATTCAAGAGTTGTAAATGGATAAAGAAAATATGTATAAATAACAGAGAGCAACACTGACCAGTTATTCCCTCTGACATCAGTACTAAGCCTTTTTGGAAATGATTTATTAAGGTGCAAGATGCAAATCAGGATGGACAGAACCTTGATTACAGACGGGTTACTGTAATTTATCTGGCTTTCGCAATTTCCATCTACAGAATATTTTCCTTACATCCGAAAATCCACAAATCAGACAGTATGGTACTATTTCAATACTACAAATTATCAGATGCTGATTTTACAATTTTTTTCACACACATTCAACATTAAAAACAGAAAGTTCTCGGGTTTCAACTCGAGCACAATTCACAACATGATGACCAAGTCTCTCATAGAAAGCCGGGGATAGGAAAAGGTAGAAAAAACACACACTGCACAGAATCAAATAGCGCTTTCTCGGCTAAAAGTCAAAACAAAAGCAGCCATGTTCTTCGATGGTAAATTCAAACAACTGGCGGGACCAAAATCCAATTCTCCTTTCTTTTTCTTTACGTTCGACTTCCAACGCAGTGTCATCCTAAGATACCGTACTTGGCGTCATTTGCAAATGATCTGTGTTGTTCATTCTTATTGGGACATACAAATGATGCCTGCTTGTGGAGACATCATGTGAGGATTCAACCTGATCCGCCAAGTTCTAGTCCATTTCTCTATGTTCTTGATGGCTTCTTGTGCTTTACTTGTAGCTATCTTATTAGTTCTTCCAACTGCTGAGACAGCTGCGATTTAGACAAAATGTTTGGGCTATCATTCTAGGCTATCGACTGATAGCCCAGTGTAAGTCGATGTAGCCCAGTGGCTAAGTTAACCATTGACTAATGAGATTTAAGAATAAATAATCGGTGCTCGGCGCTCCAAATATCTTTCTATCAAACTCTTGTTTTTAGTTACGTATTCACTTCGTGACAATTTATAAAACTCATTGAATTTGCATGCTTATCATGTATTTTCATATCCAGCCTATCTGTGATTTCACAGGAAGCATTCGCATTCCATGAGATAAGAAGAATATTCACAGTAGATGGTGAAGTGAAGACTGTTGAATACGATGATGTTAAAATCAAAGATGTGGTGAACATAGAACCTGTTACTTCCCAGTCTGGACGGAAATCAATGAAAATTACTGCAAGAACCTACAGTAAATATCAAGATTGGTCGAACGCTTATATTTATGGTAAGCAGAGAATGATAATAACAGTCATTTTTTCATTGGCTTAGACCTTATAGGCCTAAGTATGAGATCAGAGTTCGAGCTATGATCAACAAAAGCCATCGGGGGAGATTTCATCATACTTGGGTCTTTAGGGTGAAAATTGATTGAGCTAAAATGTATAATAATATTCCCTGGATGAACAATGTTTGGAAAATTATTTATTGATTATTAATTTATTAATAATTCATTTATTTATATCAATCCGATCACATCAACCAGAAAATACCCTAGGGTAATGATCATGTAGTGATGTTGCAGTACACAAAAACTGATGTGGCGCACGCACACAACTTTCCTTGCCGTTATGAAAATGTCCATCATAATTTTAAAATCAATCAGCTGACGAGATCAATTCTGCTATCTCTCCCAGTGAATAATTCAATAGAATTAACCTGGTACCTTGAATACATTCTAGGTGCATTGGAATCAACATTTGCCTCTCTCATTAAGTTTGCTTTCGAATAATCACATTGTTACTGAACATCAATTGTAGAGATTTAGACAAATCCATAGAGTAAGTGCATTAAATATATATGTCAGTTTACTCGCGAAAACTCCAGCACTTAACCTAGGGCCGCAGTGCAGGATGGTTGCTCACAGCTTGGCGTTGTTGTCATTTGAGATGGGTGTTTGGCTTGGAAGTGTTTCGGTCGCATTGCAGGATGACTGTTAAAGGTTGCCGGAAGATCAACAGCTGGGTTTTTTTCGTTATTTTTCGTGATAGAGAAATTCTGATTGCAGATTCGTTCTCAGCGACCCCAAGTTTAGCCTGAAGGCTCAGAATGTCAACAATGTTTTTAAATAATAAAAAATCATCATGAAAAGTAATTAATATGGTAGTACACCACGTTTCTGGAAACTTTTTACTGGTGACTGGAGTTATTATTGACACACAAAAATCAAAATAATCGTGAGAAAGAAAACTGCTGATGAACGCGAATAAGACCGTCACTCCATTGTTCTATTGTCTCGGCTACTTGGCTGAGCCTGGCTGGAGGGATCAAATAACCGACTGGATTGATCTTTCGTCTGTCCGCTAGGCGGAACTACGCCGACCATTTCTGAGTGGAAGATGTTACTGCGGCCGCTCGCATTCCCACCAACGCTGCTATTATTTGCTGTCTCAGCGCCTAGTCCGATTCAGCCAAGCAACCAGCCTGCACTGCGGAGCTAGGTTGCACCTAGCTCCGCAGTGCAGGCTGGTTGCACTGCGGAGCTAGATTCAGAGCGTGCGAGGAGCTTGGTTGTCGGGTTCGGTGAGGACAACCAAACTCCTTGCACGCTAGCGTCAACTAGTCTACCCGACAGTAAATCCCCTACTGGTCTAGAGGGGACTAGTAGTTGTCGGGACCGTGGACGATAACTAAGCTCCTCGGACGCTGACGACAACCAAGCTCCCCGTCAGTAAAGCTCCTCTCTCTGGAGCTCAGTTGACGCCGTCAGTAAATCCCCTCTAAAGTGGTTCTAAAAGGAGCTTTACTGTCGGGGAGCTTAGTTGGTGCGTTATACCTCAGTTAATATTCGCCCAATCTTGAAACATTAGGTACCAATCGATAGGTAATTGAATTTAGTAAAAAAAGTTATTCCTGCACATGCTTTGTA
This sequence comes from Nilaparvata lugens, assembly GCF_014356525.2. NCBI lineage: Eukaryota > Metazoa > Arthropoda > Insecta > Hemiptera > Delphacidae > Nilaparvata > Nilaparvata lugens. The sequence continues at coordinate 20,166,673 of NC_052512.1, forward strand.
AAACCAACGGTTTCTGAGTTATTCAGAAACAAAATTTTTAATGGCCGCCATTCTATTTTATGAATTTGAAAAATTATCCCAATTTCTTTGTAGCTTTGTCTAGTTGTTATAAATGATTGTGTAAAGTTTCAATTTCATATGTTCAACCATAATTACAGAAAAAAATAATAAGTGAAAAAAGCAAAATGGCCGCTGTGTGAGTAACTGAAGACTTGCGGACAATTTAAATATTATATTTAGATATGATTCTCACCCAGGATAGTTCATAAGGGCTTCTGATACATTGCAGATGGACCTCTGCTGAATGCAAGAATTGTTCCAAAGGAAAGCACCACAAGCAGATCGACATCAATTGGCTTTCTCATCAAAACGTGCTTCACAGGGAATGGAGGAGAGGAAACTGGCAATAAGGCAGCAGAAGAGAGAGCAAGCAATAATAAGGGTGGGAAAGAAGGAGACGGTGGTTCGGGAGAAGAAGGAGAAGGAGGAGAAGTTGAAGAAGAAGAAGAAGAAGACATCACGTTGGATTTCAAAATCCTTAATAAATAATTGAATAATTATTATTTTAATTATCATTATCATTTTCTATTATTATTGATTATGTATATTAGACGTATGTGATAAATGTAAGCTATTACTATTTTATGATTACTCTAATTTGTAAACTGTCATAATGTCAAGTGAGAAAAATTTGAATTTCACTTTTTTCTTCTTTAAGCCTTTGGTGTTGCAGTTTTCTTATCTTTCAATTGAAAATTCAAGAAACAATTCTCATGAAACTTTCAGAATAAGGTGTGGGCTTAAGCAACTATTTGCTGAATTTCAACTTTAATAATAATAATAATAATTTTTCTGGATGTCGGACGACACATCCAGAGGAGTTTATTCATAAATTCATACATACATAACATTATATTACATATTTTTTAATATAACAATATTCAGGGTTTAGAAAATGATACCTCACTATATAATATATGTGTCGAGGTTATCATCAAATGAATACTAATTTATGCTACAACAGATAATACAAAAATTCCAAAAAATCTAAAACTATATCTATCATCCTAAGCATCACCTAGTACGAAGATACTAAACCGAGGTACTATTTTCTACCTATAAATTACCTTACCTTAAAAGAATACTACTTAAATCTAAATCCTTCTTACTATTAGTTCCTCACTACTTTGTATCCCAATACTGAATAACTAATATCTAATTTTTCTTTTGAAGCTATTGAAAATTTCCTCTCCTTTGATTTCTAATGGTATAAGATATTGTAGGCCCTAAATATCCTAGTGATCTTTGCCCAAATGCTGTATTCATCATTGGTACTTCTTGGTTGTAACGTTCTCTTATTCTAGTATTATGGCTATGATTTATGATATGGTTCCTTTTTTTATGTTTTTTCATATACCCTAATAACAACAATATATACAATTGCCTAACGCTGAGTACTCTATTTTCTATAAATAATTCTACAGTTGGAAACCGGATTTCCCTGTTTCCCATTATTTTCAAAATGCGTTTTTGGGTTTTAAAAAATGGATCTATAAAACTGAAGTTAGCTGCACCCCAAACTAACAGACCGTACCTTAAAAGAGATTCAACTAATGTTAAGTATACAGTTTTTAACATTTCTTTGTCTATGATACGCCTTAATTGATAGCATTTGTATATAAGCTTCCTCATTTTGGCAGTTGTATGTGCTTGTTCCATTTCAATAAATCATCTACTATTATTCCTAAATACTTTATATTGTCAGAGCGTTCTATTAGTGGGCAATTACAATTATTGTTACTATTTCTATCACAATTATGAAGCTTCATTGTTGTCATGTGTGGTTTTGTGCTATTTGTTTAAGAAAAAGCTAAAAATTTTGTTTTTTCTGAATTTAATGACAATAAATTATTTCTTAACCAACTAGTGATTTTTGTTAATTCTATCGCTGCTGTTTGGAACACTTCTTCCCAGTTTTTTCCTTGAAAAAGGAGTGCTGTATCGTCAGCAAAGGCTATAACTCTACCTTGAATTTGAATGGAGCACAACTCATTTGCAAAGATCGAATACAAAATTGGTCCTAAAACTGTTCCTTGAGGTATTCCAAACTTCATGGAACCCTCTGCACTCATATGGTTCTCAACCTTTGTTTTTTGCTGTCGATTGCTGAGGTAGGATCTGAACCATTCAAGTGGCACTCCTCTTATACCTATTGCCTCAAGCTTTTTTATTAATAAGTCATGGGAAACAGAGTCGAAGGCCTTTGCTAAATCTAAAAATACTGCTAGACATTTATTCTTTTCCTGTAAATTGCTAGTTACAAATTTTGATAATTATTCTAGTACAGCTAATTATGTACTTATACCTTTGCGTAAGCCAAATTGGTTAGGAGAAAGAATATTATTAATTTCTAAAAAGCTTATTAATCTTGATTTAATTAGTTTTTCTAAAATTTTTGATACATTGCTAATCAGTGAAATAGGTCTATAATTACTAATACATCTCACTTGACGATCATGGAATGCGTTCATTTTTCCCACAAAGTGAGCCTATATCAATACTTAATTCCAGGAAATACAGTGGAGCACCGATTATCCGGACTAATTAATATATGACAGTGTTCGCTTAACTGATAATCCGGAAAATAGATTTTAACTTGATTCTACCCTAGCTTTCAAGATAGACATAGTTGAAACATTGAATATTGTGGCCTACAGTACTAAGTAGTATGTGTTGTATGTAATTTTATGACTTGTAGTTTTCTCCCATCCACATTCTATAGTGAGGCCCTCGTTATAATGGCAGTGGAGAAAGATAGGAGAACAACGTTACCGATCGTCTGTCTTGTCAATGCCTTCTATATACGTTTGCACAGTATCAGTTCAAACTCTGTATTGAGTTTAAACTCTGGGAAAGTTTAAACCTTCAAAGCTGGAGGTTCAAACCAAAAAATTAGGATTAACTCGAGAATATCGTCGGGACACTGGAATACAAAAGCATACAAAATTTATTACGAAAGAAAAAATTATAATATATTTATATTTAATACAGAAGGGTTCTATCTAATCACAGTGGATTGAGATCAATTTCCAGAGGAATTCAGAAATTTCTCTCGCAAAAGCATGTTATTTAAATCCTGATTAATTCCACGTGAGCCAAATCAGAGAAGACCATTTCAAAAAGATAGCTTATTTCATTGGTTCTACTGGAACTGATCACGATTAAAATTCAACCGGCTTTTGTACAACCGGCACTAAGTACCTGATTGAATGATTACAAAACTTCAACAGCTGAGTCATAATTTTGACTCATTCCCACACACAAGCACTCGCTTCCATCATCAATAGACGACGAAATTATCAGCTGTTTTTCCAAGGATTAATAAATCCTTTTAATATCCTTCAGTGAGTTTTCCCAGGGATGAGACCTAGTGCAATCGAATTTTTATATTATAAACCTACCATATGTTCTGGATCTCGTGAGAATCGTTACAGCCGTTTTCGAGATCCGGTGGAATACAAACATCTAAACATCTGAACATATAAACAGAAATTGCTCGTTGAATAGTAGAGAATTCCAGGGGAAACAGCTGATAGTAAATTTTGCTCGAGTAAAGAAACTGCCTATTTACTATTTGATTAGAATTAATGCACTTGATAGAAAATAAGATAATTTTAACAGTGATTTTTCATAGATTTAAGCATAACAAAATCACTTTTTCCTCCACCTACTGTCTAATGTGCTCACTTTACTCCCTGGAACATAATACTAAAGTGTCACTTTTTTGCTCTCGGGACGAAAAAACTCCCTAGAGCGTAAAAGTAACTCCATTTAAATAACATGAGAAGCCTCTCTATTTTAATAATTTACATTTGAAATATGTTAGAAGGTCTAAGCTCAGATAAGGAAGCATATAGAGTTATCATTAAACAAACTGAATGCAATACCTCAACCAGACATTTGTTCAATATATAAAATTCATGTTTGTATGCTAAAATTATTATAAACTTCATATCAGTATACTAAAAAATGTATAAATATTTTTTCCATATTCCATGTTATTAAAAATACCAGCCAACGAATATTCCTCTTTAACTGATCAAATTTGAAACGGGTACTTCATCATTGTAATTGTAGTTGAGCCATTGTTGTTACAACTTTTGCCGACAGATATCGCATAGCGCTGTCGGCGGAGAACTGTGATTACAAGCCAGCACAGCTGTTCACTTTTATGTTGTAACACATTGTTTGGTCACGTAAGCTTTTATAAATTATTTTATTTTCAGTTTTCATGAAAATGTAGGTGGAGGAAAAATGTTGTGTATATCACGAGTGAAAAATATTCTCTCTCCCTCAGGAAAATTGTTGCTCTCGGCTTCGCCTGGGGCTTCAAACTCTACCCTCGGGGAGGAAAAACAGTACTTTTCACTCTAGATATAGAAATAACTATTTTCATCTCACATTCTACAATATATTTTTTCGGTGCTAACTCAATAATAAGTTATAGAAAAAATATATAAATTATTACAATATAATATATAATTAAATATAAATTTGAATTCAATAGTAATATTGCATTTCATAATTTTTAAAAGGAAATTCTTGATCGCTTTTCTCTTCCATTAACGTACAGCTTACAGCTCTGTGGATCTTGAACAACGAAGTAGTTTAGCTACTTAACGTCAATGTACTAATGAGTTGAAAACAAGTAAAAAAACCCCCGTAAAAATCAGCCCTCTTGATATTTTAAACGATGACATCCTATTACCAAATTAACGCTAAACTAGTTCAACTTTAACTGGATTAGTAAATGCACTGAGAAACCAGATTCAAGTTAAAACTTTCAGATTAACTTGAAACTGAGAAAACCGATCCAAGTTTAAACTTTCAGATTAACTTAGGCCCACATTCACCAAAAACTAAAACTCGGTTTAATCGGCAGATGGTTTTGAGTCAGATGATTTTGAATTGGTTTTGTAATGTGATTTTTTGTTAATTTAGAATCAACTGACGCTCAAACCAAGTTTTCGTTTTGGTGAATTCGTCCTTAAACTCGATTAGCTTAATCGGGTTTATCAATCTATACTGTGCAAACGGCCCTTAATGATAAATTCCAAATAGATTTGGACAAATAGTCCTTCTTGACGATTTCCTATACTCTCCTAAGAGTCTCCAGGAAGAAAATTTAATCAAATCCAATTCAAGAAAATTCTTCACATCATATCAAATATGAATCCACGAACCACGATTACAATAACAAAAGAAAAGAAGAAAGGGTAAAGAGGTTTTGATAGATGAAAATAGAGGAAGAGTTGAAAAGAAATTATAATAGATGGGAGACATGTAAGGGTGGCAGACCAGCAATTGGGTCCTTTCTTTGACCTTCATCTGAATATTGAAAATAAACTCGACAGTTGAACATAATACATAACAATGACTGCGTCGTTGATAAAGAATGGAGGAGGCTTTATGTTGTACGCCCGCATCAAATCAATATTCATTTTTGAAATGAGCGTCTCTTCGTGTGTGCCGACCGCGATATTGGAATTAGTGGCCACCCTCTCAACTCAGAGACTCAGGGGCTAATTATTTCGGTTTCGAACAGAGGGGTGAATGCTGAATGGGTGACACATTTTTCAGTTTCAGACCAGCCGACGTTTCGACTCATGATTCCAATTTTTCCTGATGAAGATGATCACTTTTTGTATCCTATCCTATTTAACGAGCAATTTTTACTTTCCTTGCCCTATTAACATAGGTAAGGAAAGTATTGCTTTCCGAAAAAAATTAAGGTACCCCAATTTCTGAATTTCTATACGTTTCAAGGTCCCCTGAGTCCAAAAATGTGGTTTTTGGGTATTAGTCTGTATGTGTGTGTATGTGTGTATGTGCGTCTGTGTACACGATTTCAACATTCAAACATTTAAACATTGAGAGAAATGCCAAACTGTCGACTTGAATCTTAGACCTCACTTCACTCGGTCAATAATGGTAGTGTACACATCACCATTGGTGTGTGTACACAATATCTCATCTCTTAATTAACGGAATGACTTGAAATTCGGAACTTAAGGTCCTTACAATATAAGGATCCGACACGAACAATTTCAATCTAATGCAATTCAAGAAGGCGACTAAAATGGCAAAAATGTTGTTAAAAACAGGGTTTTTCGCGATTTTCTCGAAAACGGCTCCAACAATTTTGATCAAATCTATACCTATCAAAGTCCCATAATTATCTGTAAAAATTTCAGAAGCTCCACCCCATCTATGCAAAGTTTGATTTTAGATTTCCAATTATCAGGCTTCAGATACAATAAAAACAAAATAATCCAAAAAATGGAAAAGATTGAGCATGAGAATCTCTACAATAATTAATGTTCAGTAACATTTTCACCTGAAATTTAAAATAAGCTAGAAATTCGAGAAAATTGTATTATTCAATTGCAAACAGTTGCACAAAAGCCTGTTAAATTTTAATCCTGATTAATTCCAGGTGAACCAATCATAGTGGCCGTCTTTTTGAAATGGTCTTCTCTGATTTAGTTCACGTGAATTGAGGACTAAAATTTAACCGGCTTTTTGTGCAACCGGGCCTTTGTGAGATAGATTTTTGCATTCCACTGGGAATCTCAATCTCAATCCACTGTGATTAGATAGAACCTTCCTGTATAAACTATAAATATTTTATGATTTCCTCTTTCGTAATAAACTTTTTATGCTTTTTTACTCCAGAGCGAAGCTCGGTCCCCCGATATTGGCATGTGTCTAGCAGACACGAGTCACGTCGCGTAGCGTTTCAATTCGCTTCAAGCCTTATATGAATGCCGTGAATTATTGTTGACGATTATAGAATGATTGTTTCTAAATTTAAATTGAATCGAAATTCTAAAAAATATTACTTTTGTACAAACTGTTATGTTTATACAAGAAGAAGAAGATGAAGAAGATGAAGAAGAAGAAGAAGAAGAAGAAGAAGAAGAAGAAGAAGAAGAAGAAGAAGAAGAAGAAGAAGAAGAAGAAGAAGAAGAAGAAGAAGAAGAGAAGAAGAAGAAGAAGAAGAAGAAGAAGAAGAAGAAGAAGAAGAAGAAGAAGAGAAGAAGAAGAAGAAAAAAGAAGAAGAAGAAGAAGAAAAGAAGAAGAAGAAGAAGAAGAAGAAAGAAGAAGAAGAAGAAGAAGAAGAAAAGAAGAAGAAGAAGAAGAAGAAGAAGAAGAAGAAGAGAAGAGAAGAAGAAGAAGAAGAAGAAAAGAAGAAGAAGAAGAAGAAGAAGAAAGAAGAAGAGAAGAAGAAGAAGAAGAAGAAAGAAAAAGAAGAAGAAGAAGATAGAAAAAGAAGAAGAAGAATATGGAAAATAAAGAAGAGACGGAAATCACAGTTGATAAGAGGTGAGGCAACGTTCTGTGTCTAGCAGTGAAGCCCTATGCAAATGAGTTGGCTGTGTCACAGTGAACACTGTACTTGACTGCTTCTGTTTTATGCATGAGCTGAAGATGGGTGATATACTCTTCCCCAATTCTTCTCACCTTTTTTATATTTCCATTCTTCTTCCCCACTTTTCATTCTAGCTTTCACTCATCCACTCAATATATTTTCCTCTGTTATTGGCTCCGCCTCCGCTCATACAGTTTCTCTCGCTCACTCACGCCTTGTTTTCATTCTCTATCCCACTCTTTCAGTAGCTCTCTTCCTCCCTTAATCTCTTACGAACGTCTCACCATCGCTCATTCACTATCTCATTTTATTTTTACACCATATTAATTTATTTATTTATTCACACAATTATCACAAGAACGTCAAAATTTGAGTTTAACTCAAATGACAGGTGACATGTCAGTATAATCTGATATTAAATTATCCCTATAGCTATCCTATAACTGAATATTGTAGATAACAATCATCTATTTACAAAGTCAAAAAATCTACTCTCTAATAAACTAATAAATCAATGTGTACTATTGATACTTAGATATTAGTAGATTAGTCTAAATTAATAAAAATCTGGTGTGGCGCACTCACACAACTTTCCTTGTCGTTATGAAAATTTATCACCTGACGCTAGTGTTCCCGCGCATAACAGTATACTATTCAGAGATCCAAGACAGCTGGTGACAAGACAATAACACTGGAGACACACGAAGTCTGCTATTTCTTCATAGTGAATGATTCAATAGAATCAACAGTTGCCAACAGTTTGCAATTGAAATAATAACATTTTCTCGAATTTCTAGCTTATTTTCAATTTTAAGTGAAAACGTTACCGAACATTAATTGTAGAGATTTTCATGCTTAATCTTTTCCACTTAGAATTCTTTGTTTAAATTGTATCTGAAGCCTGATACTTGAGAATCTAATCAAACTTTGCATAGATGGGGCGGAGCTCCTGGAATTTCTACAGATATGAGACTTGTGGCAGTTGATAGAGCTTATCAATGACATTTTAGGTATAAGTTTGATCAAAATCGTTGGAGCCGTTTTTGAGATGATCGCGAAAAACCCTGTTTTTGACAACATTTTCTCAATTTTAGCCGCCGTCTTTAATTGAATTTGATCGAAAATTGTTCGTGTCGAATCCTTATAGGGGAAGGACCTTAAGTTCCAAATTTCAAGTCATTCCGTTAATTGGGAGATGAGATATCGCGTACACAGACGCACATACACTCATACACACACACACACAAACACACACATACAGACCAATACCAAAAAACCACTTTTTTGGATTCAGGGGACCTTGAAACGTATAGAAATTTAGAAATTTGGGTACCTTAATTTTTTTCGGAAAGCAATACTTTCCTTACCTATGGTAAAAGGACAAGGATAGTAAAAATTAATCAGAAACATTTGTCGTTATTCAAATTGATTAGAATTGAAATTCAGTAGCACTGCAATAAGTTTTCTCAATTAATATTTTACTTACTGTTCTCTTGAATAGTTTCACTGACTCTATGTTTCTTTATTCTGCTGAGAGTTTGATAAAATATATCATCCCAGAATAAAAGGGGTTCTCTCAAATGCTGTGCGGCGATGAATTGGGAAGGCAATTTTGTTTCTATTTTGAGTGTTGTATTCGTGGTTGTCATTACATAATTAAAACTTGTTGTAATTCATTTTTACATCAACTAATAATTGATTTAACTTATATAAATAGCTGGAAGTGTTAGAATCCCAAGTTGTTTAAAGTGTGCTCTTCAAGAATCTCTAGCTCTTAATCCACAGATTATCCTTAAAATCTTTTTCTGAATAATAAAAACCTTATAAGCATCTGCAGAGTTCCCCCAGAACATAGTCTCATAGTTTAAATGAGAATACACGTATGCATAATATATTGTTATTAGTGTTTTCTCATCAACTGAGTGTGACAGGTTAAGGATGACAAAATATGCACAGTGCGTGCAGACTCAGGCGCCACGAACATGCGCATTTCGCTTTTGGACAGTTTGAATTATACTCAGATGTATTTTGTACCCAGGAACAATGCCCTAGAATATTGGTAGGGAGTTCGGAGAGCTCAGTATATTCAAATACAGTTGAACAGTTCATAAATTTTTGAATAGATTTATAATGCCTTTATCCTGAGAGCTGAGTTACAATCGATTTGCTGTGATACTAGTCTGATTAAATCGTACGATTCACTTCAAAGGGTTGATAGAATTGGCTAACTCGGAACTCGCTAACTTCATGTTGAACTGCCATATGATCAATACTACACCGATCAAAGTAGTTTTGATTCATACGGCAATTTAACATGGAGTCAGCGAGTGCCGAGTTAGCCAATTTTATCAACCCACTTTAAACAGTCAGCATCTACACAAACGCTTTCAATGCAACCAATGATGTTAAAAGGGTATCTCATTATGGAAAGAATTTCCTGTCCTATGTTCACCAGTGATTCTATGAACAGTAGACCTCAATTAAATAAAGTAAATCCTCTAGTATATCGTGTCGGCGAGATATCGGTGTGAAAACGGCTAGTGGCTGTTGGGGTTGGTGTATCAAAAATGCTAACATCAAGAGAAAATCTCCTTCAAGACATACTGGCAACAGGTCAGCCCGAGTTGAAACACTACCTCCGTAAACAATGCCATAGTGCATTCTGATGACGTCAGCATAGGTAAGGCTCCAACACAAATAGAAATTCGTTGATTTCAGCTGATCAATATCAGCTGGTGTTTTTAATGGTGTAGGAGCCCTACCTGTGCTGACGTCACCATCAACCACCTGTCATGCACTATGGCTTTGTTTACTGAGGTAGTGGTTGAAAGCAGGGAAGGGTCGAGAGAAAATATTGTGTTACTCTCAGTTATTAATTGCATGCGTCATTGCATGCAATTAATAGTCAACACGACAGCTGATTTTTTACCAAGTAACATTGAGATATTTGATGATTGCGTCATTGCATGCAATTGATAATTCACTCGACAGCTGATTTATGATGAATAATTTTCTGTAGTCTGATTTTTACGGTAATATTGGCGTTCGAAAGAGACTCCTTTTCCTATTGTATTTGGGAAATTTCAAAAAACCTTGTATATACGTCAACGCGAAATTTAAAAAGAAACATACCTGTCTAATTTCATGGAAATCTACTGCCGCGTTTCGCGCGGAAACATACAATAAGAAACATACAACCATTTAAACATAGAGAGAAATGCAAGATTGTCGACTTGAATCTTAGACCTCACTTCGCTCGGTCAATAAAATCAATCAATACTTCGGTGAATGAGCAGGGCTCTCGAAATATTGATAATTCTATGCCAAATATCCGTTTAATGGTCAGAATAACTTATAGTACTGTATCAGAATAATTGACCGTTCAATGGTCAGAATAACTTATAGTACAGTATCAGAATAATTGACCGAGCGAAGTGAGGTCTAAGATTCAAATCGACGGTTTGGCGTTTCTCTTAATGTTTAAATGTATATATGTTGCGCATTTACGGCGAAACGCGGTAATAGATTTTCATGAAATTTGACAGGTATGTTCCTTTTTAAATTGCGCGTCGACGTATATACAAGGTTTTTGGAAATTTTGCATTTCAAGGATAGTATAAAAGGAAAAAGGAGCCTCTTTTATACGCCAATGTTGGATTAATAATCAGACTATAGAATTATTCATCATGCATCAGCTGTCGAAAGATTATACATTGCATGCCATGACGCATTCAATTCAATATCTCAATATAACTTGGTAAAAAAGCTGTGTAGACTTTCAATTGCATGCCTCATTGAATGCAATTTTTATGCACTCTTGAATTAACTATTGATTGCGTGCAATAACGCATGCAATTAATAACTAAAATAACATTGTATTGTCTCTCGAACTTTCTCTTCTTTGAACTCGGGCTGTCCTGTTGCCAGTATGTCTTGAAAGGAGATTAGCTTTTGATGTTAGCATTTTTGATACACCAACCCGAACAGCCATTAGCTGTTTTCACACCAAAATCTCGCCGACACGACATACAGACAGGATTTACTCTCATTGACAGTATAAGAGGAGGCTGCGGTTTATAACTGCGGGAGGTCTACTGTTCACAGAGCTACTAGTATACATGAAGTTATAAATATACGTAATATACTTGCTACTTACCACATCACCACATACTTGAAATGGTAGTTGGAGATGAATAGCCTACATTTACTTACTATCCCTTAACCTTGTTCACATGTGCTATATCCACTATAGTATACACTGAATACGAATAAAACTGTCATAGTAAGATAAAATCTTAATTCTGATATAAATTGTATACCTACTTCGGCGAGAGTCGTGGACATTGTTGAGCCTCACATTAGCATATAATGGGAACGATAAGACCAAGTGTGCTGGAATGTGCTGGAATGTATAGAATTCAAGCAACTTATTACCGTGTAAGTTACATACATTGCTACCATAAGCTTTTTATCGCCTCAGTAAAGCAAAATGTAATACTTTGAACAGCATTGGGTCCGTTCTGAGAACATGAAATGTGGAAATTGTCCGATTCACAATTTACCCTGTAAAAAGTTCTGCGCCCCATGGGAACAATTTTGACAGATTCTGTACTAGAAACTATAGTCTGTGAAGAATAAGTTGAAACTTGGCCCTCCATGCGAAGAAATTACAAGGTTGCCAATTCGTGCAAAATTGCAAATTTCCAATTCAACGTCAAAATTGGATGTAGAATATCATCCCCGATATCCCAGTAGTGCTAAAAAAGTTTCAGGGTCGGAGGATTAAAAGGAAATTCAACTTTTATGATAAAATTGGAAACATCGCGAAGATTTGTTTTTCTTCTGAATATCACTTCTCTCAGAATCACGGGGTGTCGTTATTGCGTGATAATTTCATATCAAATTAACGGGGAGAATGTCTCCATTCTATTGGTGTCTTGATCATTTTTATCCGACTTCGGATTTATTTTGATTTTATTCGCTTTCACCACCTACTTATCTTTCGGAGCAAGAAAGTTCCTACCATATCGAAAATTTCATGAGTTTTGCTCGAAATGTCTCGAAATAGACGAACATAATCATCAATTAAAAAATAGCCATGAGTCGAATAAAAATGATCCAGACATCAATATAAAGGAGACATCTCCCCGTTAATTTATTATGAAATTATCACGCATTACGACACCCCATGATTCTGAGAGAAGTGATATTCAAAAGAAAAACAAATCTTCGCGATGTTTCCAATTTATTATGAAAGTTGAATTTCCTATTAATCCTTCAACCCTGAAACTTTTTAGCCCCACTAGGATATGGGGGATGATACTCTACATCCAATTCTGACGTTGAATTGGAAATTTGAAAAAGTTGCAATTTTACACGATTTTGTAACCCTGTAATTTCTTCGGATGGAGGGCCAGGTCTCAACTTGTTTCACAGAATATAGTCCCAGTAAGAAATTCCTGCCCCACAGTCGAGGTCAATGAGACCATGACTGTGGAATCGAATTTTTATATCAATAACCTCCTATATTGCAAATTTCATCAAAATCGTTAGAGCCGTTTTCGAGATCCGTTGGACATAGATACATACCCATACATACCTAAATAAATATATAAATATATACAGAAGTTGCTCGCTTATATTATGCATGATTTGAATTAAAAGTTACATGAGCGTTTGAGTTTTTCAAAGCCTTCATTGGCTCTCAAGGAATACATAGTTTTCTTGTTGCACCAGTCCAATAAAAGTGCATAGAGTGGAAGAGAGCTGCAAAGCTCAACTGTGTCTTTGATAAATGATCGTCTGATGGAAATCATTATTGAACTGACCATTGTCGTGATGCTGAGGGAATCCCTGCATTTCGAGAATCTGCTGCCCTGGCGAAGAGGCTCCCAAAAGTGACTCAAGATTAATGATGCCGGAACCATCATTAATCCTGGACGTGGAAGGCTGAAGGTCTATCATTATCAATTATTAGCCTGGCGTAAAATTCACACCGTTGTTTGGGCAACTGATACAACTTTCAGGGGTAAATTTTGTAAAATTCTTTAGAAATTCCCTACACCTGGATGGGAGTTTTCGATTAATAAGATTGCTGCTGATAGAGCTCAGTGACAGGAGATCTTATGTAAATGGCGCGTGGGAATTATTGGGGTAGAACCATTAATCTTTCAGTAGCGTAGAAATTTTTATCGAATTTGGAATAGGGTGAGAGCCAAGCGGTAGTTTGGTGGAGCCAACCCGGTATTTGAACTACAAACCCACGTAGAACTGATTGTCCAGTCAATATAGACATAAGAAAGGGGGTGTGCCTGCAATTTATATTGTAGTCCTGATTTTTTATATACATTTTTTTCGTATTATTTGGATACATGCAAGAAGTCCAGAACCAATTTGCTCATGCAAAATTTTCTTGTGCTAGATACAGAGTGGCATAAAACCCAGAATGGAGTAGTGTAGTACAATGAGATCCGAGCATTGTGTCAAAAGTTATTAGTGTTTGAAATTTTGATCCTTGAGGTGTCCTTATGCGCACCTCTCCACAAGGAAATACTGAAATGAAGTGCATCTAACGGGTGATTCTTATAGAACATAATCTCATGAACTTATAACATTGTGCAAAGTATCAATGTGACGATGATGTAGTTGGTGATGATGCTTGAAGCTAAAAGTTATGTGTTTTTCACAGTACAAGGAGCATTGTTGGCAGGTGTACCTGAGGATCTATATGAGAATCTATATACCTGATCTCAGATTGTAGAGCACAAACCTTCGGATTGTAGAGCCCAGAGGGATTTCGAATTATAAATCTAAATGACAACAATCGGAAGATATTGTTGATGAAAAACTAAAATTCATCAAAATTGATCTTTTCTTCAAATTTCACTCATTTTTGAAAAATCATAACTCAGTACTTCTTATAGATAGAGAGTTCCAAATGATCTCATTTTGTTCAGATTGTTCAAACTAAAAAAAGGCGAAAGCAAATTTTTCTGTCCGATTACTGAATTTGCCAGAAATAACTGAAAACTGGAAAATGAACTGAAAATACAAGGTTTTTGGGCAATTCTGTATCTAGCACAAGAGTATTTTTCATGAAGAAATTGATTCTGGACTTCTCTCATGTATCCAAATAATATATTTAAAAAATCAGAACCTCAATATATATGCCAAGCACCAATGTATAATATAGTGACTGGACTATGAGGGTCTCATTCATTTCCCATCATCAATGGCATACAACTTTTGTAGAGCTGATAAGGCGTAAGGAATGAACAGGCTTACATACAATAATATAAGAGATTCACGGTCCAAAATCAGTGGATTTGATGGGAGGGGAAAATTATTTCAAAGCATCATTTTCCACCGCCTCCTATAGTAGTAGATATAGTGAGGTCGATGTTATAATAGCAGTGGAGAAAGATAGGAAAACAACGTTGCCTTGTAGGAGTTGCCTGCATAGGAATCCTTATCTTGTCAATGCCTTCTATAGACGGTAGCTGATAAGGATTTATTGATGTAATATTAACTGTTCATTCTCGTTCATAATAATCAATCACATTTCATCGAAAAAGAAATAATATTTTTCAGTGATCTCATAATGAATTTTCATAATCAAAATGAAATATTTTGTTTATTAATTATCAATTCTACATTGTTCAAAGACGATCTGGCAACAGAGCAAAGCGAGAAAGAGATAGCGCTATTCGCTTTGTTGAATGGTAGACAAGGATAGCAATACGATTGCTTAACAAACACTGACATTATATCGTGGACCACACTATAGTTGTGATTCGAAAGTCATCCCTGCATATCTGATTTAATTTTATTAGTATCTTGATTCTTGTTTACAAGGACATAATATACCCTCTCGAATATTCTATTCTATTCATCAATAAAGTATTCCTCTTCAAGATTTAATCATACATTTTCATTATTTATATTGATGGGAGTTGGGAGAGAATATTTACTCTCTCCAATGACAATACTTAAACAAAGAATGCTCATGAAATGCTGACTTAAAACATGAATCATAACAAATTATTAAATTTATGTATAAATTTTGCAAGAAAACAGTGCGGTTTGTGTCTACAGAAGCAAACCATTCCAAAACAAGAGAAAAAAAATATCAAAGAAAACTTATTTACAACTGTAAATAACAGTCCACTGTTCACAGAACTTACAGTAGTTCTGTGAACAGTAGACCTCACGCAGTATTCTCATCCACAAGTACCTGAATTAAACTATAGACCTTATAGAAATACAGCAATTGACTGGCTTCTCCACACATCTGTGTAATCACTTGTCAGCTGATCTATGATGAATGATTCTATAGTCTGATTTCACGGTAATATTGACGTATGAAGGAAGCTCCTTTTTCCTTTTATATTATCCTTGAAATGCAAAATTTCCAAAAACCTTGTATATACATCGACGCGCAATTAAAAAAGGAACATACATGTCAAATTTCATGAAAATCTATTACCTCGTTTCGCCGTAAATGCGCAATATATAAACATTCAAACATTTAAGCATCAAGAGAAATGCCAAACCGTCGACTTGAATCTTAGACCTCACTTCGCTCGGTAAATAATAATTATGAAGAATGTATAAATGAATGGGTTCATGATTTTGAATTTTGGAGGTTTGATAATAGAGCCAGTGAACACAAAACAATTACAAAGTTCCATTAATCGGAATGTTTTGATGATATTTTAGATGATAAACACGGAAAACTGAGAGTTGAACAATTTGAAATGCAGGACAAAATTAATGTTACTCCAGTATTATGCTATTTGATTATCTTTTTATTTCCAATTGAATCCTACAACAAAAACAGAAACTTGAAACACTGAGGCCTGGTTGCACAAAAAAGCCGGATAAATTTCAACCGTGATTGATTTCACGAGAACCAATCAGAGAAGGCCTTTTTGATGATACGGTTTCTCTGATTGGTTCTCGTGGAATTAAACACGGTTAAAATTTAACCGGCTTTCGTGCAACCAGCACAAAATAGGTAAAAGGCAATAGAATGAACTGCAGGAGCGTCCTTAATCTGCGTTTACACCAAAGTTATTAACAAAATGTTAATAACTTAATCCTTATAGATTCTATTACATTGAATGGAACTTGAAAAAACACATATGTTCATCTTGTGTATGATAAGTTATGTTCAATCTAATAGAATCTATAAGGATCAAGTAATTAACTGTGGTGTAAACGCAGCTTTACTGTGAATCATTGAACAGGCTGCGCAGTGAAAACTGCGCATCAACAACTTCGAAATAGCCACAAATGTTGTAAGAGCTTGGGGAGGATCGACCATCATTTTTTTTCAGAAACCTTTATAACATTATCACTACTTGATCTTTGAAAGCTTGGTAACATCTTTTTTCGGAAGTCCTTAATTTTCACATGAGGGGGAGTTTTTGTCGCTTTTCTCAGTCCAAACACGGAAGTAAGCAGAACTTGTGAGATGTGAGGGGATGTTTTTTCATTCTTTGAAAACATACTCACCTGTTTTGTGTGGGACCCCCCCCAGGCCAAATGCATGTTTTCTAAGCGTTCTCTGTTGATGCTAGCTCTAATTATAATTTTGTTGTCGCTCGAGTTTTCTCCAGTCAAGAAAAAATAGTGAAGAAGAAGAAGATTGATTGATTGATAATTATCCATTATGACTTGCTTGGTCTTGATAAAGTGCATGTACAGACTTACGCTCTGCTCCGCAAACGAACATTTGCAGATCGGCATTGGCATTCCGGAACGGGGCGTAATCGCTGCCCATGTTTGGATTTAATTTCGAAATACAATAAAATTGAACACAGAATAAAATAAAGAGAGAATAGTGTAGAGTCTCAGCTATTTTGAATTATTCAGGAATGTTTTATCTCGTCAAGGAAAAACGTTATCAGATTATAAAAATGAGAAAATAAAGATTATCATAAAAACTGCGACTACACCCCGTTCCGAAAAGCCATTTTTCTGACTCCAGTAGTCTCGGTGCCGGTTGCACGAAAGCCGGTTAAATTTTAATCGTGATTAATTCCACGAGAACCAATCAGAGAAGCCGTCTTATCAGCAAGGCCTTCTCTGATTGGTTCACGTGAAATTAATCACGGTTAAAATTTAACAGGCTATTGTGCTACCGGGCCTCAGACTTAGATAAATTCCGAGCTGGGAAACAGGCCCTTAGAGTCAGTGAGAATGATAGAACGGCATAGTCACCTAGATTTTTTACTCACCGTCTTCTATAGTAGACAGTTGTGATATAAGTTATCCTGGTATATTCGAGATATTATTCATTGTTGAGTCTTGTCGGAAATGATCAATAGATTTTATCTGAAATACATTCACTGAGAAAACATATCTTTTTATGATAATAGTTCATTTTCATAATATTGAGATCAGTTTCAATATAGTGGTAGTTCATTTTATGTCTTCATATACTACAAACGATTCGGTAACGTCGTGGAGTTGAAGAAGGTTTGGGTTATCTGCTTCAAATTTTCTTACTCACAATTCAAACAATAAATCAAGATTCAAGATTCTTTATTGCCAGAACAACTTTACATTGGATAAGCACGTCAAAATAATAACAATATATAATAAAAAACTTGTGAAATAAAAGAGAAATTATGATATAAAATTAAGCATTTGAAATCTTATATGCATATGCACTCATAGGCCAATACAAAAATTAAAAACATTAAAAGAGTCAATAACTTGTTTGGCCTATGTAGCCGGGAGACATTGCTGTGTCCGGTCTGCAAAAACTGAGCTTCAAATTCAGAATTCAAAATCCTCTCATAATGTAATGCACAATAACACTTCCATTTTAAGGTTGGAATACATTCGTAGTCTTGCCTTTGAAATTTCTTCATGAAAAATTCACTCCCAAAAAAGACTCCTTGTTATAAAGCCTTTAGAACTATTTGATAAACACATATAGAACAGAAAATTTGTCCAAAGAATGAGATGAATATTAACTTAAATTTTGTTATAAAACAAATTTAAAAATTTCCAACTCTGTTGCTAAGGCAACATCAAAATAGGAATCATTATCTTTATAAATATATGAAATCAATGTCTGTTTGTGTATTAGTTGTGGTGCGGTATTTTTGATATATACTGGAGCGGTTGCTAAAATCCCTATTTTGCAAATAAATTTGCAATAAGTTAAGGCCGTCCGGCTCGCAAATATGCTGGGTTCAGACCACAACTCTAGCTCAGTAGTAGATGCATGAATATTCCAAATATAATGAATAACCATAGGGTTCAATGACTGGTGATCAATAATTCTTACCGCTGCTTCCGTGAAGTTATGGAAGAATACCAATAAGGAAGTCAAAAAGATAGTTGGTGACTGATTATCAGTAACCATATACTCAATCGAGAATAATGGAGATCAACTATGGATTTTCTAGTTGATTTTTAAAACGCTTGTCATGAATACAGGTATGCACCAATTTACCTTTTTGAAATTCCTTGGAACTTACAACGCCAGTTCTTGAAGTTCTCTGGATTCTTATATGATATACTGTAGACTTATTAATGTAATTATCAGTAAGATTTTTCTGGCTGAATAGTATTACTATCATCAAAGATTGATAAGTAGTAAATGCTCTGAATGAGATCAATATTAATTAATTCCTTAATTATATATGCTGCAGAATGAAAATTCTTGGTACTCAGACAGCTCAAACTGTATATCACGAGATGAATTAGGAAATAATGAAAACTTCTAAGATATTGTATGCTGACATAAAACATAAAATATATTCCCATGAATTAATATATATAAAATATCCTTATATCTATAATTTTCTTTAAATAAATAAATTTTCTAATATTTGAATAATTATCACAAGATTTATTAGCATTCACAATATTGTGAGCTGTAAAAATATATATGTATATTTAATACTGATACGTGGACTTCAAGTCGGTTCAGAATTTGGACAAATTGAAACCTGTTCAGACTATAGATTTACTAGAACATATTTTGATCAATGGATAATAATTAATAAAAATTTTAAATCTCAGGGTTTATGAGTTCGTGCCATGCATGAAAATAAGCTTCCTATATATATCAAATAAATTCATAAAAGAGTTCTTATAACTTATATGATAGTGGTCGACACGTTGGAATTTCTTAAATTTGAACAAAAATTTATATAGAGCTTTAATCAATTCCCCAATTCACTGACAAAGGCCTTATTATTAAATGAGCTCATTTAAGACAAATTGCACACTCACTATAATGATGTTCTAGTAGCTCTCGTAGAATAATTAATTATCTCCAATAATTAATTAGCCGGGTCCTTTCGTCTCGGCAGGGCTCGTGTATGGTCCAGATTTCTTATAAATTTCAATCAGTATTAAAGATATATTTACGGGAATGAATTACAGTTCAACTCTTAACAACAATAATTACTCTTTAACAACACTGAGTTCACAAATAATCAAACATCAATTACATATACTCAACATTTAAAAAAGGGATTGGCTTGATGCTTTTTTAAAAATTAATTGGAAAAATGCCCTATTATCCATGTGCTCCTCACAGGTCGAGATCACAAGCCAGAGAGAGTGATCTTCAGAAAAATTTCATCTCTTCCTTAAACGATTTATAAGCTTTCCTCTGATTGGCTTTCTCATCTTAGTAAGACGTGATGTAATTGGTTACTTAAGATTCAGGGTTTCTCCAATTTTGTTATACAAAGATAAATAAAAGTTTACAAATAAATAAATTAGGTAATAGTCTGAAAGTATTCCAATAAATAAATTTCAATATATGATGCTATAATACGATATACATTTAATTTTTTTATGTGAGCTTTGTGTACTCTTGGTTTTCATACTTTTTTAGATTTCAATAAATATTCGAGTAACAATGATAGTCGTTCTTATCTATTTACATAAACCTTCCCTAGTATATATAATATATATTTTGTGAGTAGAAATTATAATTCAATTCATAATAGTTGATCGAGCAATCAGCTGATTTGTTAGATATCGGTTCAATAAATTGTCGATTGATCTGAGATCGATTGATGTATTAAATCAAAACAAAGGATTCCAACCTCAAATTGTACATGGAATCTTTTATTTTTTAAAATCTGCCAATAATAAACAAGCTGCTTTATAATTTTATTTTCTGCCAAAGAATTCTCATTATTGCTTAGTTACAATTTTGCATGGTTCTCTTATCGCTTAATAGATAACATGATTACTTTTTATCATAAATAATACTCGATTTCACTTGAGCGGTACCTTGACTAGGCTATCTATTCTTTCCATTTTACAATTCTACTAAAGCTCAGTTGTTTGCTTCAAAAGTATTTTATGGTGCTGAAACTCCACGTCACATAGTTTGTTCTCTATAGACGTAAAAACTACTTGACAGAACGGCATGAAACTTTGGTGATATATTGTGTAAAAATTGAGGATGGTTTCTGACCAGAAATTTTAATATGGGGCTAATAATGATCAATTATTAATCCATTTTACAGACCTATTTTTTCGAAATCGTCGGTCGAGCGGCTAACGTAAAACGGGAAGATCATAAAGATTCAAAATCATGTTGTGATAAGATGATTTAGCATCTAAAGTTACCAGTTGTAATAAATACGTCACCCTGTGTTAAATTGTGTACTGGTATTAAAACGGTAGTTTGTCTATTGACAATCAACAACTGTGAAAAGATTATGAACCAAGTTCAAAATTTATTACTATAGTGAGGTTCACGTTATAATGGCGGTGTTTGATTGACAATGTATTGCTATCCTTGTCTATTATTCAACAAAGCGGATAGTGCTATCTATTTCTCGCTTTGCTCTGTTGCCAGATCGTCTTTTAAAAATGTAGAATTAATAATTGATTAACAAAATATTTAATCTCAGTTTCGAAAATTCATTATTAAATTATTGTAAAATATAATTTTTCGCCTAATAAAATCTGATTGATTATTTTAAACGAGAATGAACAATTGATATTACATCAATAAACCTGTATCTGCTACCGTCTATAGAAGACATTAACATGACAGAAGATCGACAACGTTTTTTTTCCTATCTTTCCCCACTGCCATTATAACGTGGACCTCACTATAGCCCATATTTTTACATATTCCATTCTTACTACACACCTTGTACCCTCGTATTTCTAAAATTGTGAGCTCTAGTCGAGCAGCTGTTTGCATAGCATTTTATACGCATTAAATCATGACCAATAGCTTTCACTCCTGAAAACGCCCAAAATTCGAGTAACGAATTCAATCGAAAGCGTTCACGCCTATTCGCTGCCGATGAAAGACTGTCACACTCGTTTTAGCATTGGAATTCGATTTCTGAAAAAAGGTATCAGTTCAATTTCGAATGATGAAAATGTTGCAGTTACATCTGTATCATTAACATATTACAGTCCGTTATTTATACTGGACATAGGTGGTCACCCTCTCTCCTCTTTGTCATATGGGGTCGGATACACATTCTTCTTTTCCTTCATTCTGATCCTATCTCTCTTCTTCATCTTATTCTCCTTCCCATAGCCTCTCCTATCATTTCTCCTTTTCTTCTGAACTCGGCTATTTCTTGTCGCTACACATCTAGGAAACATCTATTAGGAAACATCTGCTTCTACAGGTTCCACCCAATTCATCATCCGCTGGAATCGTCGGCACTATTTTACACTTATTACACTCATTCACACTATTATTGTATTTTTCTAGCACACTTTTTTGTAGTTCTGTGAGCAGTATGTACCAAAATTTTGATTTATTAAATGGAATTTATTCTATCTTAAGTTAGTAATTTTCAGTTCCCATAAAGATAGTAAATTTATTCTTGTTCATTGGCAACTTAGCCAGCATTTCTAAAATCATCATAATATTATGATCAGCATCTTATTAAAGTCCTTGATTGCCACGATCCCACTTGGAATTATCTATTCTCACGACAGATTTAGACGCCAGAAGTATGCTGAATCAATCCCATAATTCTAAACTTGCAAAAGGGAAATAACTTTTTCCTACAGTTACCTTGAAAAGTGGCCATTCCTGCACTGATTACAGAACGCAAAGAATCACTTTTCCGCTCTAGTGCGGGAAAAATTTTTCCTGCACTCCACATTTGCAACATGGCAACACAAAATAGTTGGTGGGTTATATGGAGGATTGGTGCACGAAAACAAAAATTATGTTGGTAACAATGGCTGTGGTTAGATTTAGATAAGAATCATTTCAATGGCTACCCTACACTTATGATAAGATCCCAATCTAGAAATCCAAAACAAGAATACTGTTTATCTGAATCATAATTAAATAATAACTTATAATCATTTAATAATAAATAATGTTTATTTTCCATTGACAGTAATAATTATTTCAACTATAAGCAATGATAAATGTAGCAAACACACATTATGAAATTCGAATTTTCAGGTTAAATAATTACCGTTCGGAATCCATGTCAATAAAATTAATAAAATAACATTAGAATATACTACAATGAAATATTTTCTGTTGTATATGTTATTTTATAAATATTTTTTAGTTTACTTTATTATTTTTCGGTAATTTAGTAAGTTAACCATGTCTAAATATCTGAATACTGTTTTAGTTGGATGAAACGAAGTTAGGTACGATTCTTCCCGCTAGGTCGCGCGCTTGTCGGTTCATCCATTCAGCCATGCTGTTGGCGTGTATTTCGAATGCAATTTTTTGTTTTATCTGTATTTTTTCTGATTCTTGAATGAATAAAGATGAGAACTTTGGCTGAGAATTTTCAACTTCAATTGAATTATTAATTTTTAAATGAATTAAGGTTGTTATCAATAACAGCATCACACACTCAAACATTTGATGGATTTCAGCCATCATTTTATCCATAATTACCCACTTTTCATATTCAATGGTAACTGTAGGAAAAATTAAATGTGAAATACGTGCACAAAGTTCCTCTGCTGCACTCAAGAAACCATTCCGCCCTCGCCTACGGCTCGGGCGTAAACGTTTCTTCCGGTGCAGCAAACTATCACTTTGCGCACTAGTTGCACAAATAACTATTCTCTCCTAGTTTCATTCTTGCTTGAACGTATCACCTTCCTTATTTACTGAGGAGAAAGAGAGTGGGTGAAGAGAAATTCACAGGCGATCGGGTAAATATTTTAAGTAATGATGGTAAAACTGATCAGTCTGGACGCCTCTGAAAACTAGGAGAGCGATCATTCTAATCCCAGCTGTCATAGTGTTAACTGTTTCTTGAGATTTTCTTTCAATTTCCAGTAATGTTTTCGTTTGGGGGTACATTCTCATTCTCTCCAGGAGAATTTAATTGATTGTCCAAGTGAATCGGACATAGTTTGAAGTAACTTTATGTGTCATTTAGAAGTAAAGTTCCCCTTATAGAATATACTAATGGGATAGCTTAAATTAGGATGACGATTGATTCCTCTATACTTTGGATCTTCAATACCCCTTTTGGTTGAGTATTTTTATTATTGTCATTGAATATAATTTATCATTTGTGATTTAAAAGTGTTCGATTTATGTATGTTAATAATATTATTTCCTCATAGGAAACTGTGAATTGTATTTATTTGATGATCTACCTAGATCATCAATTGAATACAATCCTATTAGATATTGGTAGTTATTATGTTTCTAATTCTGTTGTAAATTTGTCATCAGGTTTCTGTATCGGGCCGAGAATTTCCATTGTAAAAGGGCTGGCGACTTCTTCCAACCATGGATGGAATCGTACGTCATTGAACGCTGATGAGGAGAGAACAAGACTAGCTCCTTTTTGGATCTGTCGCCGCGACGCCTGAACATTCCTGGAGGACGACCAATCATCTTCACCCTTCATCCATCTCCGCCAGGGACTCCGGACATCGCGACGACAACTACAAGATGAGTACTTGATCTTTCCCCATCGGAATTTAATGTGTCCCTCAAATTTTGGTCTCTTAAAGGTGTAAATGTAGTTAAATTTGGTCACTTAAGACAAAGATAATCTTTGATTGAAGAAAGTATTTATTGTAAAGTGTTGTTTGAATTTAAATATTTAATATAGAGGCAATCAATCGTCAAATGATTTTTATTTCGGATTCCTCACCACTAGAATAGCACTAGAAATTTCACTAACCCCTCCACCATCGGGGTCTCGCACGATTTCCAAACTTAATTATAGTTGTCTGAGAATTTAGGTTCTCAAAATACACTATAAGTAGACCTCGCGCAGTTATAAACCACTGCATTATCTTAAAGTGGACGCACACAGATCGTCATCGGACGGACGGCACGCATCGGACGATTAGATTTGATGCATTGTTTTCAATTTGAGTGCGCATACCTATCCGCATCATATATGTATGCGCACTCCAATTGAAAACAATGCATCAAATCTAATCGTCCGATGCGTGCCTTCAGTCCGATGACGATCTGTGTGCGCCTACCGTTATACTGTCCATCAGAGTGAAGCTTCGTTTACACTATATAGCTGGAAAGCAATAAAGCTCTGTTATATAGCAGAGCTATATTAAATTTGAGCTACATATAGCTCTGCTAGATGTAGCTCTGCTATAAGTAGATTTAACGCTAATTTTATGTAGCAGAGCTATATGTAGCAGAGCTATATGTAGCAGAGCTATATGTAGCTGTGCTAGATGTAGGTCTGCTACATGTCAATTTTTGTTTATAGCAGAGCTAGATGTAGCTGCTCTGTCCTTGAAGGAAGGCTGCCGTAGCTGTTCACTACTGTTTGCAGCTGTTTAGTGCCTACTTGGTTTACACCAGATACTGTACTTATTTATTTGCAGAGTGGTAGTAGGTTACTGCGCATTGCGACATTTATTTTTGATTTATATATTATTGTGCATGATGGAGAGTGAAAGAGTGAATTCGACTGGAATAGAGACAAAATTATCCAATATCTTCTTATTCTTCTCTGTGCTGCCATTTTGATGTCATTACTTGTAGCAGAGCTACACAGCATATAGTTTAAAATAAACCAGTATTCACTGCTCAGTTCCCAGCCAGATGCCGAAGAAGGATGTAGTTCTTGCAGCAGCAGCTGCTTTCACCGCAGCTACTGTGATATTCCCAGCACAGAGAAGAGGAAGAAGATATTGGATAATTTTGTCTCTATTCCAGTCAAATTCAATTTCCATTATTGCACAATAATATGTAAATCAAAAAGAAATGCTCGCAATGCTCAGTAGCCTACTAGCACTCTGACAGAAAATGAGTACTGTATAATCTGGTGTAAACCCAGCAGGCACTAAACAGCTGCAAACAGCAGTGAACAACTGCGGCTCTGTGGTAGCCTTCCTTCAAGGACAGAGCAGCTACATCTAGCTCTGCTATAAAGAAAAATCTGGTGTGGCGCACTCACACAACTTTCCTTGCTCATATTTGAGACTACGATCAGACTTCTGTCAGTATATGTGTATATATAATTGTTCTCAGAGTACTTTTTCTTTGTGTGAATTGTAAAATTGTGAATTGTCATTTTTTTAAAGTCATCAAAACAGTTGTTCTGCAGATGAAATATCTCGACTATGTGTTCTTTTTATGAACTGCGCTACCTACCTACCTCATGCACGAGAAGGAGGTTACTAAGTCCATTTCCCAAGGATGGGGTAGACCCTCCATTGGTTTCCCAGAAAGGAGACTTATGCCAGTTGATAGAGCCGATGAATAACTATACAGGGTATGAATTTGAAAAAAAATCGGTCAAGTTATTTTTGAGAAAATCGTGAAAAACATGGTTTTTTAGCAATTATCCGCCATTTCTCTCAAGAATATTACGGAGCTCCTGCAATTTTCCCAGAAGAAAAAAACTCATGTCATTTGATAGGGCTTATGAATTTATCCATGGTATAAATTTGAAGAAAATCGTTAGAGACGTTTTCGAGAAAACCGTGAAAAACATGGTTTTTTAGTCATTATCCGCCATTTTTCTCAAGAATATTATGGAGCTCATGGAATTTTCCCAGAAATGAGACTCATGCCAGTTGATAGTGTTTATGAATATCTATCTATGGTATGAATTTGAAGAGAATCGTTTGAGCCGTTTTCGAGAAAACCGTGAAAAACATGGATTTTTAGTCATTATCCGCCATTTTTCTCAAGAATATTACGGAGCTCCTGAAATTTTCCCAGAGATGAGACTTATGCCAGTTGATAGGGCTTACAAATAGCTATCCATGGTATAAATTTGAAGAGAATCGTTAGAGCCGTTTTTGAGAAAACCGTGAAAAACATGGATTTTTAGTCATTATCCGCCATTTTTCTCAAGAATATTACGGAGCTCCTGAAATTTTCCCAGAGATGAGACTTATGCCAGTTGATAGGGCTTACAAATAGCTATCCATGGTATAAATTTGAAGAGAATCGTTAGAGCCGTTTTTGAGAAAACCGTGAAAAACATGGTTCTTTAGTCATTATCCGCCATTTTTCTCAAGAATATTACGGAGCTCCTGAAATTTTCCAGAGATGAGACTTATGCCAGTTGATAGGGCTTACAAATAGCTATCCATGGTATAAATTTGAAGAGAATCGTTAGAGCCGTTTTTGAGAAAACCGTGAAAAACATGGTTCTTTAGTCATTATCCGCCATTTTTCTCAAGAATATTACGGAGCTCCTGAAATTTTCCCAGAGATGAGACTTATGCCAGTTGATAGGGCTTACAAATAGCTATCCATGGTATGAATTTGAAGAGAATCGTTAGAGCCGTTTTTGAGAAAACCGTGAAAAACATGGTTCTTTAGTCATTATCCGCCATTTTTCTCAAGAATATTACGGAGCTCCTGAAATTTCCCCAGAAATGAGACCTATGCCAGTTGATAGGGCTTATAAATAGCTATCCATGGAATAAATTTGAAAAAAATCGTTGGAGCCGTTTTCGAGAAAAACGTGAAAAACATGGTTTTTTAGTAATTATCCGCCATTTTTCCCGCCATCTTGGATTTAATTTCATTGAATTTCTTATTGTCAGATCATCATGGTATAAGGACCTCAAGTTTAAAATTTCAAGTCAATCACTTAATTAGGAATGGAGTTATCGTGTTCACAGACATACACACATACACACACACACACATACACACACACACACACACACACACATACACACACACAACAGACCAATACCCAAAATCACTTTTTTGGACTCAAGGGACCTTGAAACGTATAGAAAACATGAAATTATGGTACCTTGAATTTTTTTGGAAAGCAATACTTTCCTTACCTATGGTAATAGGGCAAGGAAAGTAAAAATCTGGTGTGGCGCACTCACACAACTTTCCTTGCCGTTATGAAAATTGATCACCTGACGCTAGTGTTCTCGCGCATCTCAAGTCTACTATTCAAAGATATGACACAGCTGGTGATAGATAGGTCAATAACGCTGGAAACACACGAGGTCTGCTATCTCTTCGTAGTGAATGATTTAATAGAACCAACAGTTGCCAACAGTTTGCAATTTATTAATCACATTTTCTCGAATTTCAAGCTTATTTTCAATTTTAGGTGGAAATGCTACTGAACATTAATTGCAGAGAAATGCTCAATCTTTTCCACTTGAATTTTTTTGTTTAAATTGTATATAAAGGCTGATAATTGAGAATATAAAATCAAACTTTGCATAGATGAGGCGGAGCTCCTGAAACTTTTACAGATATGTGACTTGTGGCAGTTGATAGAGCTTATCAATGACTATTCCAGGTATGAATTTGATCAATATCGTTGGAGCCATTTTTGAGAAAATCGCGGAAAACCCTGTTTTTGACAACATTTACGCCATTTTAGCCGCCATCTTGGATTACATTCGATCGAAATTGTACGTGTCTGATCCTTATAGTGTAAGGACCTTATGTTCCAAATTTCAAGTCATTCCGTTAACTGGGAGATGAGATATCGTGTACACAGACGCACATACACTCATACACACATACACACACACACACAACACACACACACACCACACACCACACACACACACACCACACACACACACACACACACCACACACACACACACACACACACACACACACACACACACACACACACACACACACACACACAACAGACCAATACCCAAAAATCACTTTTTTGGACTCAGGGAACCTTGAAACGTATAGAAATTTGGAAATTGGGGTACCTTAATTTTCTTCGGAAAGCAATACTTTCCTTACCTATGGTAAGGGCAAGGAAAGTAAAAATTGACATGTAGCAGAGTCTGACTTTGCTACATAAAATTAGCGTTAAATCTACTTATAGCAGAGCTACATCTAGCAGAGCTACGTAGATGACATGTTGCTCAAATTCTGTTTGATGTTTACCGAAAATATTTTGGATAGCTCATTTTCTGCTATATAGCTGAGAAAATAGACTCAAAACTGCTATATAGCACATTTCCAGTGTCACATTTTGAACATGTAGCAGAGCTATAGCCTATATAGCTATATAGCTATCAGCTCTATAGCTCTGCTACATGTGACACTGGAAATGTGCTATATAGCAGTTTTAAGTCTATTTTCTCAGCTATATAGCAGAAAATGAGCTATCCAAAATATTTTCGGTAAACATCAAACAGAATTTGAGCAACATGTCATCTACAATACATAGCTCTGCTAGATGTAGCTCTGCTATAAGTAGATTTAACGCTAATTTTATGTAGCAAAGTCAGACTCTTCAGAGCTATATAGCTATATAGCTCTGCTACATTGTGTAAACCTAGCTTTAAAGCTGGGTTTTCGTTAGTGCGTAAATGCCGTCGTCGACCACGACAGGGTGAGGATCTCAGATTATGTAGATTTCAATTTGTCTAAATAACCTGAACGATTGTGTTTTAATGAGGGAGGTTGAGTTTATAATGTTTTATACTTTCAAATGGCAATATGTTTATACTATTAAAAATGTTTTGATTCTTGAATAATGAACACAAATAATGAATAGTTATTTGATTAACTGGTTCAGCAAACTTGAAATTTGGACAATATGATCGTCGAAAATGCTTGTCACCGTCGACTACGGAAGTTTAGCACAAACGAAAATGCACCTGTCTGTATGTCGTGTCGGCGAGATATCGGTGTGATTGTGTGCCAACAGGTCAGCCTGATTTTAAAGCAGCAGAGAAAGGTCGGAAGAAGATATCATTTTTATTCATTTATTGCCTGCATCATTGCATACAATTAATAGTGCATGAACATTGCATGCAATTAATAGTCCACACGACTGCTGACTTATTACCAAGTTACATTGAGATATTAATTGCATGCGTCATCGCCTGCTGTTCTTATTTCTAGGTTTGTGTTATTGCATTCATATTGATATTGTAGTTTATTCTGCTTTTTTACTGCATAACAATCTGACATTAAACTAGGATTCATGTTTATTTCAAATCCATAATCATTATTGAAACTCGAGATTAGATTTGATTTCTTTTCAAACTCATCAAATGAATTGAAATCAAACATTCATGAGCCTGGTGAATGTGAGTTGATAATGTACTACTGATAATGTGAATTAAATAATCCAGGCTCATTGGATTGTCAATTAAACTATTCAAATAATTCAATAATTCAGAAGCAAATGTTGAAATTTTTAAATCGGATGAATACTTGCATGTGATAATATCTTTTAGTAATGCGTTTTGTTTTGAATTGGACCAGAAATACTGGAGAGATTCTTTTTTGAAATGTGGTAAGTCTTTCAGATCTTGTGAACGGCTGTTAAAAATTAATATTACTGCTTCGCCTCTAAGCTCATTCATAATAATTATGCAATTTCATGACATTCCATTCAACCTTAGCATTCGAATCAATTGTTTCAAGCTGTTTCATAAACTCAGTAGTGTAACTTGTGTTTGAAATACCATCAAATACAGGTAAAGATTCGATTAATTGCCAAACATTCACAACGCAATTAATATTAGCAGCGATGTCATTATCATGTACAATAGGCCTACTTGCTAATTCAACTGTAATAGGATGGATGTCTCCATCTTCACAAATCACACTGTATACTGATGAATTTGAAGATTTGAGATGGTGAAGCTGCGTTTACACCAATGTTATTACCAAAATGTTGATAACTTAATCCTTTTAGATTCTATTAGATTGAACATAAGTTATCATACACATGATGTGCATATGTGTTTGTCAAGTTCCGTTCAATCTAATAGAATCTATGGGGATTGAGTTATTAGCATTTTGTTAATAGCTTTGGTGTAAACACAGCTTTAGAGCCGCGATCCGATATTGCTGTGCTGAACAGAAATTACTGTGGGAACATGTTTGCTCGATAGTTTCCGTTATACATCAACGAGTTTTTCTACCTTTCCGTTGCAGCATACAGTCTTAGAGACCGAATTCCTCACATTTCCCCAAAGGGATGATGATGTGTTTGCGACGCTAACGAAGTACAAGCAAAGAGGGAAAGTGGAGAGTACGAAAAGGATGAAAATATAGAGAAGGCGAGGGGTGAGAATTGGTGCATCAGCGTGGGAATTTCCGGGTTGCAAAAGGGGGAAAGTGGGACAATCTTGTCTTCTTCCGGTGCAGACGGAATCATCATCATCATCATCTCACTCACAGACAGATAGTCTAATATTCTGTCTGAAGACTAAAACAAATTAGCAGATGCTCCATGAGAAAGAGAGGGAACTGAAAGTGAAAATATATTGAGGGCGGATAGGCTGAGAGAAACAGAAACTTTACTTGTTCGTCGTCATATGGAACTGCAACACTCCCGCATTAGGTTAACACCTCAAAGTGTAATTGACCGACCGAAGTGAGGTCTAAGATTCGAGTCGACGGCTTTGCATTTCTCTTTAAATGTTTATATGTTCCGCAATTGCGGCGAAACGCAGCAATAGATTTTCATGAAATTTGACAGGTATGTTCCTTTTGAATTTCGCGTCGACGTATATATGGGTTTTTTAAAATTTTTGTATTTAAAGGATAATACGAAAGGAAAAGTAGTCTCATTCGAACGCCAATAGAAAATCAGACTATAGAATTATAAACATAAATCAGCTGTCGAGTGGATTATTAATTGCATGCAGTGACGCATGCCAATTAATATCTCAAAGTAGTATTGTATTTTCTCTCAGTCTCAAAGCTGGGGTTTCGTTTGTGCGTAGATGCTGTCATCGACCACGACAGGGAGAGAATCTCAGATTGGGTAGATTTCAATTTGTCTACACAAACTAAAACATTATGTTCAATTATGTTTTAATGGGCAGGTTGAGCTTATACTTTTTTATACTTTCAAATGGCAATATGTTGATATTATTAGAAATGTTTAATTCTTGAATAATAAAGACAAATAATGAAAAGTTATTTGATCAGCTGTTTTAGCACACTTGAAATTTGGACAATATGAATTTCAACAATGCTTCTCGTCTTCGACTGCGGAAATTTACACAGAAACGAAAATGTACCTTAAATCCTGTCTGTATGTCGTGTCAGCGAGATATCGGTGTGAAAACGGCTGATGACTGTTGGGGTTGATGTACCTTAAGGTGCATTTTTGTTTCTGCGTAAATTTCCGCAGTCGACGACGACAAGCATTGTTGACATTCATATTGTCCAAATTTCAAGTGTGCTAAAACAGCTGATCCAATAACTTTTCATAATTTGGGTTTATCATTCAAGAATCAAACATTTCTAATAATATCAACATATTGCCATTTAAAAGTATAAAATAGTTATTTGTGCAACTAGTGCGCAAAGTGACAGTTTGCTGCACCGAAAGAAACGTTTACGCCCGAGCCGTAGGCGAGGGCGGAATTGTTTCTTGAGTGCAGCAGAGGAACTTTGCGCACGTATTTCACATCAAATTTTTCCCACAGTTACCATTGAATATGGAAAGTGGTTGATTATGGCTAAAATGATGGCTGAAATCTATCAAATGTTTGTCTGTATAATTTTGTTATTAATAACAACTTTTAATTTATTTTAAACTTGATAATCCATAATTCATTCAAATTAAAAATTGAATTGATCAAGTTAATTTGAAAATTTGAATAATTTTCAGTAAATCTTAATTCCTAAATAATTTTTCAACCAATCAATTTATGAATGAAAAAAATATTATTTGAAATAATGAATAATTAATAATATTAGAAATGTATGATTTAATGAGTACTCATTTTTATCTATTTGAAAATCAGAAAAAATATAGATAGAACGAATTCGCATTCAAAATACACGCCAACAATGCCAACAGCTGATTACGATGGCTGCAAGATAATACGCAAAGTATTAAGAGTACGCAAAGTAATACTTTGCGCACTAGAGCGGAAAAGTGATTCTTTGCGTTCTGTAATCAGTGCAGGAATGGTCACTTTTCAAGGTAACTGTAGGAAAAATATTATCTTAACCTCTCCCATTGAAACATAATTGAACATTATATTTCAGGTTATTTAAACAAATTGAAACCTACCCAATCTGAGATCCAGAGTCGTGGTCGACGACGGCATTTTCGCATAAAGGAAACCCCAGCTTTACTCTGCTTTCAACTCGGGCTGACTTGAAGCCAGTATGTCTTGAAGTAGATAAGCTTTTGATGTTAGCATTTTTGATACACCAACCCCAGCAGCCATTAGCCGTTTTCACAACGATATCTCGCCGACACGTCATACAGACAGAATATACTGTGATGGGCAATATAAGAGCAGGTTGTGGTTTATAACTGCGAGAGGTCTACTGTTCACAGAACTGCTAGTCAATTATCATTACTGTTTTCTTCTGCAGTATGAATATTACATTATTCTCGATACTTCTTTCCCAAAAAATTACTCCATATCACATGACTGACAGAAAATACACGTGGAAACATACATTCAATTTGTTTGAAGAATTTGAAAGTTCGGCAAGGACCAGATTTTTTAAAAATTGTTCTTGAGAATTCAATTCAATTCAATTCAAAAAGTTATTTATTTCACAAGTCTTACAAGCAATCACAGTGGTAGCCTACATCATAAAATAAGAATACACTTTACAATAAAAATAAGACAACAATGACAGCGATATACAAATATATATTAAGAAATATTTACTCTCGCAGAGGCATTACTGCCTGTGTGCGAGAATGAGTCTAAGGTAGGAATAGGCATATATAAATATTTCGCAGTACTTGCACAAGAGCAGAATCAAGATAAAGAGCATTTCAATCTATGAAAATTGATATATCTCAACTATTTAGAAATATATTATTATTATTCAACCCAAACCTTTAACTTCTTCAGGACCACTGTCACCCCAGTAACAGATCATGAATCATCTTTGAATTCAGCCGTGAATTGAGTTCTTTTCCTATAGTGAGGTCTACGTTATAATGACAGTGGAGAAAAATGGAAAAACAACGTTGCCGATCTTTTGTTTTGTCACTGCCTTCAACAGACGGTAGCTGTTACAGGTTCATTGATGTACTTTTAATATAATCGTTTAATATAATCAATTATATTTTATTTAGCAAGAAATTATAATTTTCAATAATTTCATAATGAACTTACATAATTAAGATGAAATATTTTACTAATAAGTTATTAATATTCTAAATTGTTAGAAGAAGATCTAGCAACAGAGCAAAGCGAGAAAGAGATAGCACAATCCTCTTTGTTATACAAGGATAGCAATACCATTGCTAATCAAACACTGCCATTATAACGCGGACCTGACTATAGTTTGAAGTCCCCTGTCGTGAACACTTAATTCTTGGCAAACCCAGAAGGCACACAGATTTTAATTCCCCTTTTCACAGTTTTACAGCTTTTTTTATTGAAACTTGGGAAACAAAAATGCAGGCAAGTGGAAGCAAAACATTAATTTGTAGCCAGATTAGCTACCCCTAACAACCGTGGAATGACCCACCACACATTCGTGACTGGGGTGAGAAACGCTCCTTTATTATTTCAAGGTCAAAGGTCACGCTCTACAACCAACCCCTACGCTAATTGTTGGTCGGTTACCATACAGTGTGCCCGATTCTTCTTCTCCTTTTTTTCTTCTTCTTCTTCATCTTCTCCTCCTATTCCATCTGGAATATTATCCTCTTCCTTTTCTACATCGATGCTTAGGACATGTTTTGCGCCCAGCGGTCAAATGGTAGTAATACGTAGCTCCCTTACACACGTACACTGTTTACGTAATAACGTCATCCTGTTAGTCACATTTTTGTCCCGCTCTCTCTGTTGAAGAGAAAACCGTATTATACAGAGTGGGTGAAAAGTCCGAGAACGGCTTAATATCTCATAAACAAAGGTAATTTGACGGTGGGTGTGATTGGGGATCCTATTCATATTGCCATATTGAATGCAACGTTATTTTTTTAAATAGGAAGGTGGTCATGCGATGCATGATTTCGATACGGAATTTCAAGAGAAAAAGATTGGCGAAAACCGCACATCTACCGTCGTTATAACCGTTCCGAAGATATTCACATTATTAATCAATATTATTCAAAGCAGAAAGTAGAGAGAAAAGTCGGCTTAATATCTCATACACGAAGGTAATTTGATGGTGGGTGTGATTGGGGATCCTACTCGAATTGAAAATACTACTTCACTATGACTTTAAAAATCTGGTCCGCCATCTTGGATCCGCCATATTGAATGCAGATTTTTTTAATAAGGAGGGTTGTCATACGATACATGATTTCAATACAGAATTTCAAGCAAAATGAATGGCGAAGACCACACATCGATATCACGAACTGTTCAGAAGATATTCACATTATTATCAATACCATGCAAATCAGAAATGAAATACATTAGTGGTTTTGCTTAATAATATGAATATCTTATATGAATATGTTCTGTCCCAAAAATTCAAACATTAGGCGCTCATATCTCAAAAAGTAATGATCGGAAAAAGAATGTTTTCCCGAGAAATTTTTTTCATTTTGATAGGTTGTTGATATACAAATCGAAAAACTTGGAAATATATCACCAGTAGAAAGTTTATTTTTAGCCTTTGCACAGCCTTAACCGATGCTGACCGTTTAAAGTGAGTCTCATTTCCAGCAGCCAATTTTCAGCGCCTGAACAAAGCATCCATTGTTGTGCGTTGTGACGCTGTGATATGCGTCATGCGTCATTCTGCCACCTTCGGCGACATCCAATCCAATCAACGTCATTGGCCAGCCAATCACAGACGAGCATTGTGCGTACGCAGCCTCTCACAAAGAAACCGCTGACAGTTCAATTTTCAGTCTCACTCACGAAAGAATGGATGTCATTCTGTCTGTTTTTAGGCTACTCTCACATTTTTATCAACTTTCCGTCTCATCCTATCATATCTTTCTATTATTCTTCCTACCTCGGCAGACTTTTTTCGATTAACGATTCACTATCGTGAAAAAGTGAATACGGTACATTCTTTCAACTTAAAATTGATTCTAATTTGAATGTTCCAACCGCAGGTTGTTAAGGTGCGTCCAGATATACATACGCGCCTCGAACACGCTCCGAACACGATCCGATCATGAGCGTTACACGAGACGATACGCAAGGGTTCTTTAGAGGTTCGCAAGATGATCGCGCTCTTGTCTTATTGTTGACTTCAATATTGAAAAATGAAAATTGAATATGCCAAATTCCACAAAAATATCATTTGTTGATGATACCGCATTGATATGATACCGCAAA
This sequence comes from Nilaparvata lugens, assembly GCF_014356525.2. Taxonomy (NCBI): domain Eukaryota; kingdom Metazoa; phylum Arthropoda; class Insecta; order Hemiptera; family Delphacidae; genus Nilaparvata; species Nilaparvata lugens. The sequence goes on from NC_052512.1 coordinate 20,202,763, forward strand.
ATACATTGCTTTTTCTCCAACAAGGACGGGTGAGCCACCATCTGAACTAAACATAAAGATGCATATCCATACAGTAGACTCCGTTACATGCCAAGCAATAGAAAAAGTAGAATCTATAAAATACTTGGGGATATTAGTTGATAACCACTTGGAATGGAATTTACACTTAAACTACCTAGTATCAAAATTGAAATACCTGCCCTTTGTATTATATAAGATAAATTCAATAGATGACATAAACATCATAAGAACAATCTTTCATGCTTATGCACATTCTCTATTCCAGTATGGAATAGAAATTTGGGGAGGCACGTTTGACACTCACTTCAATAGGATATTTCTAGGAAGACCTAGATTGTATCCCAGCAGGAATTTGTTTATTGAGTTTGGAGTACCAACAATACGGCAAGTGTTTGTCAAGAGCATAATTATTTTCCATATCGATAAAAATAGAGAAAGCCTTACGTTTAATGCGAACCCACACAAATTACGCCCAACATTGAACAAATTATATAATAGATCATTTTTTAGATTGACAGTCAATAAACATCATTAGTATGGAGTACTAATACATTAGTATGGAGTAGGTCATGTTTTTATTTTACAGCTGGCTATACGTCAGTTTATGAATTTCGGGGATGATATATTTTGATTTTCCACAGACGCACTCGCTCACTCAATTTTATTATCCACAGACGATGAAAGTCTCAGCTGTTTTTCCAAGGATGAATCATCCTTTTAATGTCCTTCAGCGAGTTTTCCCAGGGATGAGACCTAGTGCAATTGAATTTTTATATCATAAACCTACTATGTTCCAAATTTCGTGAAAATCGTTAGAGCAGTTTTCGAGATCCGTTGGGCATAAATAACCAGATATACAGATATACAGAATGTCCCACCAAGGTTGTAACAGCCGTTGACCATAGATTCTACTCGACATTTCTGACAAAAAATATCCAGTAACCTTTTTTCTATCGACCTTATTTTTCGATATATATAGATTTTTCGATATTTTCAGAATATGCCTACTTCTGGTCATTAAATACTCAATAACTCGAGAACTACTTGTCGAATTTCAATTTCAAGGGTATTGATGGACAGAGAAAAACATTTCGAACAAGATTAATGTAATTTTATCTGTTGTAATATATTTTGTAATTTTTTATTAGGGCTTAAACTTGAAAAAATGCTTTTTTTCAAATTCAAAGTGAAATTTCAAACCGTTTTTTCTCGGTTTTTCTCAGGGTGATTATAGTGGCTTCGATATTTCAAAAACTTCTCCATTTCATAAGCTTTTGAATAGGTATATATTTTAAAAGTAAGTTCCATGATAAAGTGTTCAAAACTGCTAATATCTGGAATGAACACCTTCAAAATGAGGAAATTCACAAACAGCAAGCATCAAGTGGTGATCCTAGGGTGAAATCGCCTGATTTCTCTTTGACACTATTCACAAGTTTTATTCAATATTTCAACATCCTACGATGATATGACTTTTTCAATAACTTGCATTATTTCCTGTACCATAAATCCTGAATAAGATAACAAGAAGTGTATGTTTCAGCCTATTTTTCAGTATAGTTTTCAGTGTACTTTCCAGTTAATTGGCATGATACAAATCAACTTTGGCAAGTAGAGAAGTGTTCGCGTTCATTATTATGAAACTTACCTTGATTGAGTACTTGAACATGTTATTTGTGTATGGAGAGTGTGGATGCAATTCAAGAGAGGCAGAGGAGTATACAGGAGACGTTTTTCTGACCGAGAACACCCATCTCATAACACGTTTTTAAGATTGACAGATGTCAAGATGGTAAGGGTCTAGGATCAGTTTCAAGGTACGAGAGGCCCGTCTCAATTTCTGAAGCTTTTGAGAATCTTATTCCAAAGTATTTTGAGTAGAATCCTCGATCCTGCATCTGGCGGGCCGCTGGGATATTGGATGTTTCAAGAATGATAGTTCAAAGAATATTGAATAACAATAACTTTTGACCATTTCATGATACCCCAGTTCAAGAGTTGAATGAACTTGATACGGTCTCAAGGATCAAGTTTGGCCGATACACAGATAAAAGTACGTTCACAAGAACTGGTGCTGTAAATTTCCACAATAACTTCTCCACATACATGGACCTTTCATTTACCCTGAAGGAATAAATGGTGGAATTTTTATGGATTTATCGGCCAATAAGCTTCACGAATCGATGAGAGATGTGCCTCTCAATTTGAGGCAGAATATGTGGAACTAGTTGAATGGCTGCCTCCCTCATTATGCTAGAAACGTCCGTGGGTGGCTTAATAACAATTATGCTGGGCAGTGGATTGGCCGAGGTGGACCCGTATGTTGGCCACCACGCTCACCTGATCTTACTCCAATAGACTTCTACTTTTGGGGGGTTGTGAAAAGTATAAAGTTTACAGAGAACCTGTAGAGACTAGGGAGGAACTGATTCTCAGAATTCAATTGACGTTTAGAGTAATGAAGAGACGGCCCAACGAAGTGAGACAGGCAACACGAAGCTTGATGAACGGCAGAAGAAGTTGCACAAAGAGAAATGGAGGCTTGATTATCATCTGAATGATTGCTTCAGTTTTTCAACTCTGTCATTCATCTACTTTGAATTATCATTCTATGAATAAATTTTGTTGGATCTTGTAAAAGAGCATGATTAATATTTTATATAGGATTTAGGCTATATGCTACAAAAAAATGCAAAAATCAGGTGATTTTACCCTTAGGGAAATAATGCAAGTTATTGAAAAATGCATATCATTGTAGAATGTTAAAATATTGATTGAAACTTGAATATTGTCAGAGAGAAATCAAGTGATTTCACCCTAGGATCACCACTTGATGCTTGCTGTTTGTGAATTTCCTCATTATTTGAAGGTGTTCATTCCAGAAATTAGGAGTTTTGAACACTTTATCATGGAACTTACCTTTTCGAATTTATACTCATTCGAAAGCTTATGAAATGGAGAAGTTTTTGAAACCACTATAATCACCCGAGGAAAAACCAAGAAAAAACTGTTAGAAATTTTACTTTAAATTTAAAGAATAGCATTTTTTTCAAGTTTAAGCCCTAATAAAAATCTACAAAATATCTAACAACATATAAAATGTTTCTCTCTCTCCAACAATACCTTTGAAATTGAAATTCGACCAGTAGTTTTCGAGTTATTGAGTATTCAATGACCAGAAGTAGGCATATTCTGAAAATATCGAAGAATCGATATATCTCGAAAACTAAGGTCGATAGGGAAAAAGTTTACTGAACAGTTTTTGTCAGAAATGTCGAGTAGAATCTATGGTTATCGGTTGTTACAACCTTGGTGGGACACCCTGTATAACTAACCAGATAAATATAAAAAAATATACAGAAATTGCTCGCCTAATAATATAATAGGATAACAATAAATTTGTTATATTATTACAATCAATTTGTACATTTTGTCTGCTGAACATTCTGTCATTGTGTGGACACCAGTGAGAACAAGTGCTATCTTTAGCCTTGTCCACAATGAACAAATGTTCGACAAACATGTTTGTTAAGGAGCTCAGGGACAAACATTTTAAAGAGTTTGGACAATCATTGCTCGTCAAACGAAAAATTCTGTTCTGACAGCTGTAAGACAAAAAACCTGTTCTACCAGTTACAAATATTTTGTCTGGTGACGCGTCGACTCTGGCCCACGGGCAAACATTGTTTGTCAAACATGATAAAATTTGCCCAAACTGTTTCAACAAACATGTTTGTCGAACATTTGTTCAGTGTAGACACGACTTAGCTGATCAGGCAGAATATTCAGAAAACCTTCTTGGTTTGGAATGCTTCAGCGGTGACGTGTTGGTGTCGTGTCGGTGCCATGAAAGAGCCCGATGGCTGATGTTCAATAAATGCCAATTCAAAACAACAAAAAACAGTAATTTCTGTCCTCGCAATCTGTGCTTGAAAGTTGAAACTGAAGGGAGTTGGTGAATCACCCCATTTCCGGGAGAGTGCACATTGGGGGGTGGACGGCAATGAGCCGAAAACATCGGCTAATTGATCCAGCGCTTACTGATGGCTTGTGCCTTTTCACAATAAATTTCTTTCCCGGAAGAAGTGGAAAAACCGACAAAAAATTAGGGACAAAAAGGCGGGAAGTAAGCCGCAAAGGTGCTGCTGTTAATCGTGTGAAGTTGTCCGTAAAGTCACAACACAGGTTTTTAAAGAGTACGGTTGGCTGGTAGGAATGATTGGATCGAAATATGTTGACTACAAATGCAAGTTGCACAATCCTGCCAATCAGGTGATCATGCTGATCATGGGAATCTCTATGGAGATCTTTAGTCTTTTTTTTTAGACGAACTGTGTGTAGGCCTATCCATATTGGATGGAAAGACTTGAAATTATTGCAAATTATTTCATAATATAAATCAACGCATGAAGGTCTGTCTGTATGATAGCTTCCAAATAGCCTCAGCTGAATGAATGGAAAAACGGTTGTAATTGCATGCAATGAACTCTTCAGCTGACTAAATGATGAATCAAAACAAATTTCATCTTATGTACTTTCAATGTTATTTGATATATCCTAGAAAAGGACAAAGGAGTTAGTCAATTTTGTTGTCCAACGAGGTTGACCTGTAAAAAGGTTCGAAGAATACGTGTTCAAAATTTGAAGCTGATTGATACGCTTTTTCTAAAGTTATTGTAGAACATACAAAGAGACGGACAACGACTTTTTTCTTCAGTGAGTCAAAAAATTCAGGCGTATTATTTGTCATTGCCATACATTCCTGCAAGTGTGTTTTTTACTTTTCCATCCGTTTCAAACTCACCCGACATCCTACTATTCCAGATTTTAATGGACTCCTCATTCCCAGAGCGGGAGACCAAACATAAATACTTGACAAGTTTACAAGGGGATAAAGCTCTTTTTTGTACTTCTCTTTCTCGACTCACTGCCAAGAAACAGGTCATTTCCCCCGAGAAAAATCACATCCAAACTGACAGATCAATCATTTCATATCTCGTTGAGAAGGGGGGAAATAAAAATAAGGTTATGCTGAATCTCCCATTACATTTTCACTCCTTCTGCTTCTTCTCACTTTTCTTAATTTCTCTCCCCCTCATCTTTACCACCTCCTCCTTTTCTCCATCTTTCATCTCCTTCCTCTTTTCCATGCTTCCCCTCCTCATTCTTCTTATTTTCCATTTTCCCGTTCTCTATCACCTATTCTTCTCTCTTCTTTCATTCACTTATTCACTCCCACTCCATCTTCATCTATTTCATCTATTATCTCCCATTTTCTATTATAACAGGATTCTTTCTCTGTTTCTCCAAATATACATTCAACAATAATTATGCACTTCTGATCTCCTCCTCCCTGCAGTTGCCCACTAAATGTTATTCTTTCTTTCCACACTACACTTAAGTTGACTTTCCTATATATCTCATCTCGTCTTCAATACCTCGCAAACTTTTTTTGTCTTCTTCTTAACTCATCATTTTTCCAAACTTTGCTGTTCACTCCATTCTTGAGATCATCTCCTTTCCCTTCCTCTTCTCCATCTTTATCGCCTCTTCTTCACCTCATTTTACTTCTTCTTCTTCTCCATTTCCGTTTTCTATTTTTTCTCCTTCTTCTTCATCTTCATCTTTCTCTTCTTCCTCTTCTTCTTCTTCTACTACTACTTCTTCTTCTTCTTCTTCTTCTTCTTCTTCTTCTCCTTCTTTTTCTCAATCTCATTCTCCTTCTCTTCTTATTCTTCCCCTCTTTCTGTTTCTTCTCTTTCTTCTTCTTCTTTTTCTTCTTCCTCCCCTTCCTCACCTTCTTCTCCTTCTTCATCCGTTGCTGGAGGGTAGCAGTACCTCGAACTAGCCAACATGACAGGTTATTCGAGTTACTTGTACCCGCTTTTGCCACCGCCTCGCCCCCAACCATCAGCAGAGAAACAGTCCCCAAGGAAATGAAATCGGGAAGTGGAGAACATTAAAGTGAGACGCCCGTGTAACATCAGCACAGGAAACTGATGATTTTCGGTGGTAGAAAGAAATTTCTGACGTCTCACGAATCAAAATACAATAATTCAAACCAGGGTTATGGCTTTTTCAGAGCTACTACTGTTTCTGAAACTTTATGGACCGAAGCGGTTATTTTATTGAGGTCGATTCAGAATTCATCGGACACTCGAGCTGTTTTAAAACCACCCCAACTCGAACATGATACATCACTTTTTTGAAGGTTTCGACGGTCTTAAAGGGAACGCATGTTTTGGAAATATCTTGATCACGCTCCGAATATAAATTACGTTTTCTTATTGTCTTCAACTTCTATTTATTATGTTCCTTAATTGGCTCTTCAGTGCAAGATTTATATCACACTGATATGAATTATAATAAATATCGGGGGACCGAGCTTCGCTCTGGAGAAAATTTGTAACGAAAGATTGAACTCATAGTTTATATTCATTTTCTCAGTCGTACAATCATTTTTACAGTTATAAGAGCAGGAAAATATTCTTCAATATTTTTGAACTATCATTCTTGAAACATCCAACATCCCAGCTGCCCACCGGATGCTGGATCGAGGATTCTACTCGAAATACTCGAGAATAAGATTCTCAAAAGCTTCAGAAATTGAGACAGGTCTCTCGTACCTTGAAACTGATCCTAGACCCTTACCATCTTGACATCTGTCAATCTTGAAAACGTGTTATGAGATGGGTGTTTTCGGTCAGGAAAACGTCTCCTGTATACTCTCTCTGCCTCTCTTGAATAGCATCCACACTCCCCATACAAAAATAACATGTTCAAGTTACTCAATCAAGGTGAGTTTCATGATAATGAACGCGAACACTTCTCTACTTGCCAAAGTTAATTTGTATCATGCCAATTAACTGGAAAGCACACTGAAAACTATACTGAAAAATAGGCTGAAACATACACTTCTTGTTATCTTATTCAGGATTTATGATACAGGAAATGATGCAAGTTATTGAAAAAGTCATATCATTGTAGAATGTTGAAATTTTGATTTAAACTTGTGAATATTGTAAAAGTATTGTAATGGTTATTTCACCCTAGCATCACCACATGATGCATGCTGTTTGTGAATTTCCTCATTTTGAAGGTGTTCATCCCAGATATTAGCAGTTTTGAACACACTATCATGGGGCTTGCCTTTTTCGAATTTATACTCATTCAAAAGGTTATGAGATGTAGAAGTTTTCGAATTATTGGAACCACTATAATTACCCGGAGAAAAATCAAGAAAAACTGTTTGAAATTTGACTTTGAATTTGAAGAACAGCATTTTTTCAAGTTTAAAAGCCCTAATAAAAACTACAAAATATCTAACAGCAAATAAAATTGCATCATTCTTGTTTGATTTTTTTTCCTCCATACCCTTAAAATCGAAATTCAACCAGTAGTTTTCGAGTTATTGAGTATTTAATGACCGGAAGTGGGCATATTCTGAAAATATCGAAAAATCTATATATCTCGAAAACTAAGGTCGATAGGAAAACGTTTACTGAACATTTTTTGTCACAAAAAATGTAACGGCTGTTACAATCTTGGTGGGACATCCTGTATAAACATAGAAGCATCTGAACAGAAATTGCTCGTTCAATAGTAGAGGAATATCGGGGCACCGAGCTATTATAATTTATTGATAAACAGAACACAATTCTCTAAAATGATCGTGTTTATATTTCACAGCTGGCTATATGTCATCTTATGAATTTCGGGGATGCGATATTTTGATTTTTCACATACTCACTCGCTCACTCACTTTTTTACTATCCACAGCTGTTTCAGTCAAGAATGAATTATCCTTTTAATGTCGTTCAGCGAGTTTTCCCAAGGATGAGACACATTCTTGTGCAATCGAATTTTTATACCATAAATCTACTATGTTCCAAATTTCGTGAAAATCATTAGAGCCGTTTTCGAGATCCGTTGAACATAAATAACCAGATATAAATATATAAATAATACGAAAATACAGAAATCGCTCGCTTAATATAATAGGATTCACTCCAATAAATAATATTTTTCTTCACTAGACATCACTGCTCATGTATGTTAAAATATAATTATATTATGGCTCAACAACAGCTGTAATCAAATAATACTTAGAGCCGTTTGCACAGTGAGAGTTTAAACTGAATTCAATCAGCTGTTGGCTTGAACTCGAAATGAATCACATTATAACAGAAATTATAATTGATATAAATTTAATCCAGTTTAAGACGAAATTTAGTGTAAACTGGCACTGTGCAAGCGGCACTATAAGTGAATATTGATTTTACGAAAATTATAATCACAAATAATTATCACAGCAATTAGCGCAAATAATAATAATAATTGACTATTTAAGAACTGATTTATTCTATTCAGGTTGACGATGTTTGTCAATTTGTCATTCGGGTGAGCTTCGATAGAAGATAAAAATCGGTTCTGGAGTACAGAAGCATAGAAGCATAATCCATATTAATTATTTATCTATTCATTGATACATAGAACACAATTCTCCAAAATGATTGGGGAAGGACCAACACGCACAGCCCAAAACTGTATCTTCCCCGAGTTTTGATTCATACACTATGAATATGGTAATCCAAAAACTAGGTTATGTTCCATACACTTTTGAATTTTCAGTCCAAATATTTGAAAACAGAAAAGTTCGAATTTAGATTGTTTACAAACCAAGGTTGGCATGTCTGACTTTCTGTTGTTGGCTACAGACAGTTTTAGCTCTGTGTTTTTCAGTTATTTACAAAAGAATTCTGTTCCAGGTCTTGTTTTTTTTCATCTTATTGGATGTATGAGTGAATGGTTTGTGTGATGGTTTTTATTCAGGACGATCGTACGTGAGTACAGCTTAAGGTGCGTACAGATTTACGCACCGCGAACATGAGCATTTCACTTTTAATCAGCTGATGCCAAGCTTTTTATATATATATATCTTATACCGTTTCTGTAAAAATACAGATATAGTTAGCTGATTAAAAGTGAATTGCTCATGTTCGCGGCGCGTATATTATCTGTACGCACCTTTAGAGCTTACCATAGAGAAAACAATAGTAGTCATGTAGCCAAGTTTTTGATTTTCAATTGCAATTCAATGGAGCATCAGGCCGTAGATTGTTTTATCACTCTCTTAGTGTGCTAGTAATGGTGTATAAATACAGTGTTATCATCCCCTACTGTGTTAGTAATGAGAGGTTGCGACCTTTGAATCTTCAGGTGTATTAACTAACTAGGTGTAGGTGCCTGTCCAAGGGCATTATTCAAAGGATTGCTCTGTATCGGAGATTGCTGAAAGTTGCTGTGTTTTCCGGAGCAGTCTGTCTGTTAACAGAGGAACTCCCTGAAATATTAAGTACTGGTAGCCATATTATCTTGTTTACTCAAATCGCTGTTTATCAACAAGACTGACTATTATCACTATCATTGGAATGAAGGTCAATGTCAATTCAACTGCCAAAAATTTCAGCTATCTGTCATCGTACTGCATGCTGCATGCATCGTGAAGGAATTGCTGCTATGAAATAATATTATTTTGCACAAATTGATTCATTTTCTTCCTTTTTTCTTTCCTTGCCCTATTACCAGGAAAGTATTTCTTTCCGAAAAAAAAGGTACCCAAATTTCTATACGTTTCAAGGTCCCCTGAGTCCAAAAAAGTGGTTTTTGGGTTTTGATCTGTATGTATGTGTGTGTGTGTGTGTGTGTGTGTGTGTGTGTGTGTGTGTGTGTGTGTGTGTGTGTGTGTGTGGTGTGTGTGTATATGAGGGTATGTGTGTCTGTGTACACGATATCTCATCTCCCAATTAACGGAATGACTTGAAATTTGGAACTTAAGGTGTTTACACTATAAGGATCCGACACGAACATTCTCGATCAAATGCAATTCAAGATGGCGGCTAAAATGGCGAAAATGTTGTCAAAAACAGGGTTTTTCGCGATTTTCTCAAAATCGGTTCCAACGATTTTGATCAAAGTCATACCTAGAAAGCTCCATCAACTGCCACAAGTCCCATATCTGTAAAAATTTCTGCGGCACTGCACCATCTATGCAAAGTTTGATTTCAGATTCCCAATTATCAGGCTTCAGATACAAATTAAACAAAAAATCTCTGTACATTTGTTCTCGATAAATCTGTGAAGAAGCAAAAAAAAAAACGCTGGAAAAACAATAATTTTGGGCGTATCTTTGAGGTTATTGCAAATTCCTTGTGACACAACATTATCACACCCTAGCTGAGCTTCTGTAAATTTGAACATTTTGTTTTCATTTGTTCTCGATAAAGCTGAGGAAACGCTGGAAAAACGTAGATTTTGGGCGTATCTTTGGAAATTTTTCCAAATCCGTTTTTAGTGCGCCTCTTAAGGGCCAACTGAGAATACCTACCAAATTTGAACGTTTTTGGTCCGGTAGATTTTTAGTTCTGCGAGTGAGTGAGTGAGTCAGTCAGTCAGTGAGTGCCATTTTGCTTTTATATAATAATTATATAGAAAATAACAATTCAAACATATAAACAGAAATTGCTTGTTTAATAGTATTGTATTAGATTGAACATAACTTATCATACATATGATGTGTTTGTCAAGTTCCGTTCAATCTAATAGAATCTATAAAGATTAAGTTGTTAACATTTTGTCAAAGCTTCAAAATGACATCTGATTGGAGGCTTTAAGTACATATTTTACGGCTGGAGCGACATCGGAAAAAGAGAGAAAAGTAACGTTTACAGCGGAAAACAAGCTTTTTCCACCATAATAATTATGCCAAACCTGAACAATAATTAGAAAACCGTGTAACTAATGTCTCCTTGAAGGTACAGACTTGGAAATAGTATCAATCTCTTCGTGATGATGTGTAGAAAGAGAATATCTATGATGACAATCTTAAGAATATTTGTCATCATAGGGAAATCCAAGATGGCGGCTATAGTTGACAGTTCAAAAAAGTGTCTGTTAATGATTGCCATCATTATGGATTTTTCATGATAACAAATATTTTTGAGATTTAAGAGCTGCAAGACTTAACCTATTCCGGACTATGTGTTATCTAAATTTGGGAATAGCACAAGATTACCTTTTTTTCCTCTCCCTATCATTTTATTAATTATTGTATAGTTAAGGTTAGGATAGTATTGTAAGTTATAGTTTGGTAGTTATTGTATAAATCAATAAAGTGAGAAAGTGATTGCTATCACATATTCTGTTTTTGAACATCATTATGAGGAGATTGATACAATCGGAAAGTATATAATACCGTTATCATTTCGACAGAGACAGAGTGAAAGAGTGAGCGGAACAAATAATGTGACTAGCAATGATGATGTCACGTGTAAACAGTGTACGTGTGTATAGGAGCCATTTGACCGCTGGGCGCAATCGGTGTATGTCCCCAATGAATATACTGTATAATAGAGTATTATAGCCTATTCCAGTGACGATCGGAAAAAGGCCCACTCCTTTACTTCCAAAATTCTGAAAATAGTTTCTTGGTTTATTACTAAAGGAGTGGAGAGAAATATTAATGAGCAAGATGAAGAATAAGTATGAGAAAAAAGGAAAAATTGAATGAGGGTTTGTACAAAGAAGGCTATTCATTTCTGTAGTTCGGTCACGTATCTTCAACAAAATAGCACCACCCCAAAAATCTACTGAATAATCCTCAACCGAAATGTAACACAGGCTATATATGTTTTGGTGTTGCTATTAGATAAAATACGAATAGTCGAATACAGCATAAGAACAACTGAGAGACATGCGAAAAATATAGAAATAGAGCGAATGAAGAGATGGTGGTGGATTATGTGGATGGTAGAGGAGATCCTGGATGCAAGAAAAACGTGGAGTTTTTCTGGGAAAAATTGAGAACTGGGAAAAGAACATCAATACAGGGAAAGTGATATTCAGTATTCACGAGAGGAAATTCGAAAAACTGAATGAAAATGAACGCAGAAAGTGTCATGAGACTCGTTACTGGGAAAATCTCAACAATATGCTAGCTATGAACCTTATTGAGCTCCTGAAGTAGATCGTGAATGATTATAAAAATGAAGATTTTCTCTCATTCATTCATTCATTGCAAGAGTCTTACTAGAACGGATACAATGATATCATTTTGTACAGATATATCACCAGTTGCATCACATATGACGAGAACATACATATTTATGCATTACATAATTATATGATGAGCGATTTTGTGTACGTTCTGTGTACAGTAAATTGTTCCATCACGTGACTAGTGCAAAATGTTCCCATGGAACGCCATTTCAAAATCGTTGGTTCAAGCGTTTGGCGCGCACATATAAAGTTGATTTACACTAAAATGTGTCGTTTACTAGCTGCGTGAATGGAGAAAGGCTGTTTCACAAACCTACCGTCTAGAAAAGTTTAAATTTCTTTTATTCCTTACTCTCAAATTTTCTATCAAGAAAATTCATTTAATGAATGGTTATCAAACATTATATTGTTGGTTATCTATGCCATGCTAAACAAACTATCAGCGCATGCGCAGAGAAGCAAGCAGACTACAATGATCGACCAATGAGAGCTCAGATAGTTGGAACCTGTTGAAACTGTACCAGGTCGGACAATTTACTACACTTCGACTGTGGGGCAGGAAGTTGGAGCTGGAACAGGATTCTGGAACAGAATCTGTCAAAATTCCTGGAACTTTTTACTTGGTAAATTATGAATCGGACAATTTACCACATTCCATGTACACAGAACGGGCCCAATATGTCTAGTCTCATATTCAACAATATCTTCTCATGATTCAACATATTATCTTATTTAACATCGTTCTGTCAATGAAATTATCTGGTGTAAATCACAAATACAAATCTTCTTGTCTATGGTGTAAGCACAGGGAATGGAATGTATTCCAATTCAGAAGTTACATGAATGGAGTATAATGATAGGACACTAGTAGTTCTGTGAACAGTAGACCTCGCGCAGTGATAAACCACAGCCTCCTCGTATACTGACCATCAGAGTAAATCAGAGTATGTTTGACGTGACGGCGAGATATCGGTGTGAAAACGGCTAATGGATGTTGGGGTTGACGTTTCAAATATGCAAACATCAAAAGCTAATCTCCTTCAAGACATACTTGCAACAGTGGACAGCCAGAGTTGGAAGCAGAGATAAAATACGATGTTATTCTAGTTATCAATTGCATGCGTTATTGGATGCAATCAATAGTGTATTTAATTGTGCATAATAATGACGCATGCAATTAATAGTCTACACGACAGCTGACTTTTTACCAAGTTATATTGATATATTGATTGTATGCAATTAATAATCCACTCGACAGCTGATTTATGATGAATAATTCTATAGTCTGATTTTTACGGTGATATTGGCGTTAGAAGGAGACCCCTTTTCCTTTTGTATTATCTTTAAAATGCAAAATTTCGAAAAAACCTTATATATAAGTCGACACGAAATTCAAAACCTGTCAAATTTCATGGAAGTTCATTGCTGTATTTTGCTGTAAATGCGGAACAAATAAACAAAAATATAAACATGAAGAGAAATACAAAGCCGTCGACTTGAATCTTAGACCTCACTTCGCTCGGTCAACAAACCTTCTTGTCTTGGTGTAAACACAGGGAATAGAATGTATTCCAATTCAGAAGTTACATGAATGGAGTATGATGAGAGGATCATCAGCGAAGCCCCCTGGCTGAGGGCCACTCAGAATGCAAGTATTAAATTGGGCTGTATTGAATAGTTGTGTATAGTTGATCAATGAATCACACCGGCAATTCTGAGCCGCCATTTTGTTTTTTTGCAAGAAGTGTGAACAGGAAAAGAAAAGAGGAAAAGAGACGTGGACAGAATAGCGATGAGTGATAAAGAGTGAGCCTGCAATCAGTTAAAGTGCTCTCAGCGTCGTAAAAAACGCGCCAAAGAAGTGCGCCAGCAGATGAGGATGGCGCCAAAAACGAGAAAAGTGGAAACGCTTTTTCCGGGTGACAAAGTGTTTTACGGTCGCTCCCTCTCGTGGCAGAAGGCAGCACCGAAAATAAGTCACACCGAGATTTATACATAGTTATGAGCCTTGGTGACCAAAAAAGAGGCAAGAAAAGGAGAAAATCGTATACTGTGTTGCCTCCACCCGGTAAAAACGGCTGTAAGTGGATTGCTGGCTTCAGTCACTCACAGTAAATAAGAGGCTTGGAGCAAATACAGTGACTTTAAGTTGTTCATCACTTCTCCAGTCGGGGTGGAGCTTATCTCAGACACTAGTCTAAAGCGGTCTTCATTCGACATTAAGCTTAGACTCTACTCACACTCACCAAGTGATGATCAGGTGCGACCTGAAAACTCTGACATCAGAACTTGGTCAGCAACTATATTTATTGACCGAGCGAAGTGAGTCTAAGATTCAGGTCGACGGTTTTGCATATCTCTTCATGTTCATATGTTTTATATATATATTTATGTTCCGCATTCACGGCGAAACGCGGCAATAGATTGTCATGAAATTTGACACGTATGTTCCTTTTTGATTTTCGCGTCGACGTATATATAAGGTTTTTTGTAGTTTTTCATTTAAAGGATAATACAAAAGGAAGAGGAGTCTCCGTCGAACGCCAATATTACCGTAAAAATCAGACTATAGAATTATTCATCATAAATCAGCTGTCGAGTGGATTATAAATTGCATGCAATGACGCTTGCAATTAATATCCCAATGTAATTTGTTGGAAAATCAGCTGTAGTGTAGACTATTAATTGCATGCCTTATTGCAACTCAATGTATAGTTTGGGTCCTGTAGCTTTGCCTGTTGGAATGTCACTAGACAATAATACTACCCGTTCAAAAACATCGAACATTCTTGAAAATGTATCTTCCCATAAGCTGAGGCCATGATTCTAAGTTTAGTTATTGATGGAAAACATTTTTTTTTACATTTTTCTTTTCGAATCTGATGATTAAAATTGCAACAAATGTTATCGGAAAGAAATTGATTCCTAAAATCATGAAAAGTGAGAAATGAAGTTTGTAGGAAATCAGCATTATGATAGTCTATTTTTTCAAATTCAACACACCGATTTTTCGCTCCGACACGAGAGAACTCAGAATGTTCTCTGATGGATTGATCGGATTGGCGTATCGACGGCAGCCAGACCTGATAACAGCGCTCACACTCACATTCCGGGATGTCACGTCACGGTATGATAGAACAAAGAGCTCTATGTTTAAGTAGGATTTTTTCTAGTTATTCTAATTGATAGATTATTTATTAATTTTTGAGAAAACATAACAACAGGTCAATGTAACTTACAGAGCGCGAGGTCTACTGCTCACAGAACTACTAGTATTTGATGAAGTGAGACTAAGAGTCATAATTTACGGGATAGGAAGCATTGAATTTATTCATAAGGGAAACTGACAATAATATGTGAATCTCATTATAGCTAATCATCAACATTCCATTGTACGAAGTGCGCCAGAGAAACTTATTTATTTGAAGGGTCAATAAAAACAAAAGTACTTTAGTTATTGTTTTAATCATTTTTTCATATATTATGAGAATACAATTTCCCAATTTTCTTCATGCAGTCTTGAAAATGACAAAAAAATGACATGTTTAATTAGGATTTTTTCTAGGTATTTTGATTGATAAGTTATTTATTTATTCTTGAAAAAACATAACAACAGGTCAACGTAACTTACAAAGAGCGAGGTCTACTGTTCACAGAACTACTAGTATTTTTTTAGAATCCGATATTGAATTCAGTGCCGGTTGCACAAAAGCTGGTTAATTTTCAATCGTGATCATGAGAACCAATAAGAGAAGCCTTTATTCGAAACAGCCTCCTCTGATTGGCTCTCGTGAAATTAATCACGATTAATATTTAACTGCCTTCTATGCAATCGGGCCTAAACCTATCAAATTGGACTATAGAGTTCAACCTCTGCAGGATTACGTCATTGCATCTTATTCCATTGGTTCAATTGGGGAATGTGATTCCTCTGTCTTTTAATTGGATGGTATTCTTTGTAACAACTAAGGCCCGTTTGCACAAAAGTCGGTTGAATTTCAACCGTGATTAACTTTACGAGAACCAATCAGAGGAGGCGCTTTTGAAAATACGGCTTCTCTGATTGGTTCTCGTGGAATTAATCACGGTTAAATGTCTTTTGTGCAACCGGCACTAACAGTTTCAACCCTAGATTGTTTCGTCATTGTGATGTCGCTCCGTCATCAAAAACTCTGCTTGGATAGACCTAATGCTGTTTTCTATACAATACCTTCGTATAATTGGTTCTGTAGTGAAGTCTTCGTTATAATGTTAACTGCGTTGCCTATTACCTTTGTCTTTCCACTGTCCTTTATTATAGAGGGTAGCTGATACCAGTGATGTAATATTAAGTCCGGTTCCAGAGCTCGACCGACCGTCAGTGCGTATGCACCATCCTGACCATACATCAGTTTTTCTGACTCACAAAATGGACGCCTTTACAGATTGTTCAATTGCAGCTTATTATCTTCGTAAACAGAAGATTAAAAGACGTAGATATCAAGTTCACCCGATGGTCGCCCAAAGAGCATTGCAAAGGGAATTTAGTACCATTATATACATCATTGCTTGGGGTGAAGATACATTTTTCAACTACCTCAGAGTCTCCGTCAGAAATTTTGATGAGTTATTTCGAGCTTGTATCACCATTGTGAATACTTGCTTTAAGCTACGGATCAAATAAATGTAGATAATATTAATAATATATGATTTAGAAATAAATAAGAAATTTAGAAATGATTGAAGAAATGTATAGAAAAACTCTGAATTCAAATATGACACTATCAATTGAATTCATTCATTATGCTATTCAATTCAATATCAGCTGATTGTCGGGCAGAGGTGTCAGCACATTGGTTATGTTGCGATCGGGCTACTGATCAGTACAGCTCTAAAAGATTCTATTTGTTTCAATAGCGCGTCAGTCGACCATGGAACGGATGCGCACGAGCTCGACCGATGGTATTCGTACGCTGTATGAAACGCTTGGTCCTGACCGTGCGCGTGCGTGCCGTCAGTCCTGCTCTGTACGGATACATGAAATCTCTATGGAAAAGACAAGCGCGACTGACGTACGCACTGACGGTCGGTCGAGCTATGTAACCGGCCTAAATGTTCATTGTTCATCCTTTTTTTTATTATTATTATTATGCATCAAATTCCCTTGTATGGAAATCGCCAAGTATTTACTTTTGATGCCGTACTAGATCCTTATTTTTTCGATTCTCCCAAAATGTTCCCATTCTAGCCGATATAGCCATTTCTCCTCTTAATTTCCACGGGGCGTATTTCCAACTTTACAACCCTCCTTCTGGATTGGTTCCTAAAAAATATTATGTGATGGAGGCCAACATAAATATAATAAATTCCTGCATCAAGTCCTTCTTTACATTTTTAATCCAATTTCCCCCCATCTTTTTGCTCTTCACAAAAAGTAGGACTCTCTTCGTCATTCGATCCCCTGGCAGTCTCATCAAATGTCCAAAGAATTTTAATCTCCTCCTTTTGATATCGGCAGATACTTTCGAGTATTTTTCCACAACGCAGTTCTTTTGCAGCCTATAGCAGCCTTCTTCCGTTTCCTTGGGCCAATTATTCTCCTGATAATTTTCCTCTCCACACGACTTAAATCTTCAATATCCAGTTTGGTGTTCAAAGCTGAAGTTTCACTTGCATACAGAAACATAGGTTTAATTACTGTGTTTTAATGACATACCCTGGATTTTATTGAGAGACACTTTTTGTTGTAGATGTTTTGTACCAAGCCAAATTCCTTTTGTGCTTTTCTCACTCACTCTCTCTCTCTCTCTCTCTTAGGGCTTCTTTCTCAGAAATAAATTCTCCAAGATTTTTGAAGGATGCGACGCTATTTACTTTCCCATACTTTGTTTCAAGTTTTTTCAGCTTGAGATTGGGACTTTTGGTGAAAACAGTCTTTTCAAAGGGAATCAATAAGCCAATCTTTTCTGCGACTTCTTTCAAAGTTTCAATTTGTTTTCTTGCCTTTCCCTCTGACCCTGCAAAGATGACTAAATTGTCTGCAAAAGCCAAGGAAGGAATTTCAATTCCAGATTCCTGATTTCCCAGGATCACTGGGTCCCAACCTCCTGCCTGCTTCAGTTCCTTTTCCCATTCTCTTATTACTTTGTCTAGAGCGATGTTGAAGAGAAGAGGAGACAGATTATCATCCTTTTTTATGATAATGAATTATATTTCGTTTATCAAGAAAAAATATTCCCCAATGATTGGATAATGGACTTTTATCATTGAGATTGACGATTTAATTCTGTAAACTGGATTTCGAGATTTGAAAAAATGATCTGGCAACGTTACAGAGGTGGATAAATGTAGCACTGTTCGCTTCGACGAATGATAGACAAGGATAGCAACTCTGGCGGTCGCATAATTTATAGGAACATATTTAAAACAAGATTCTAGACTAAAATTAGTAACACGTTATCACTATAATCCAGTCAATACAGACATTGATGCGCGAAAAATTAGAGGAGAGCTGTATTATTGCAGGGTGTGTTTTGCCTGGAGCCGAAAATCCCCATCATTTCACAGCTTGCTTCCCACCAGGACCACTCCCCCCACAGAACTTTGAAACTGCAATATGGTAACTTGGAACAAGTATATCTCGGCTCCAAATCAAGATATCGATCTGACTTTGATTTACTCCTTTAAAGGATGAATAGATCAACAACAGATGTCATATAACACTTCATCGTATATCCATTGTTCATGGAACAATATCCCATACAAAGTCAGAGAACTGGAAAATTCTCTCATCAAAAATTCAAATTTTATCCAGTGAAAGTTTCCGCTCCCGTTTTTGGAGAAATTTTTCTCTCATAGACGTTATTGCTTGTTTCAAGACCTTGGAAATAATGTATCATGAGTCAAACCTCTCAATAATGTATCATCAGTGAAACGTCTTTGATGTCCTATAATCTGATTGTCCAGTCAATTTGCAAAATGTACGTTTTTTGCGCTAAATGCGTGTTTTTGAGAAAACACCATCATTCAAATTCAAAATCTATTGCCAAAAAGAGAACAAATTACTCATATAATGAATAATTTACTCATACACATTCATACACGAGCAAAAATAGAAATAAAATGTTCATAATGCACGTTAAAGTGCTCTTGAAAGTGTTCCTTAAAGTGTTCATATAAGAAGTGCTCTTCTTTGTCGTCAATGTCATCCACCTTGATGATTGAGAGTTGAATTTGATCTCAAGTTGTGTACCAGGATTCTTCTTTCCACGTGAATTGAATAAAATTAAGAATACATAGTATTGAAAATAGTTGTGTAAGTTCAAAGAAGCCGAAGATTTCAAGAAATTTATCCTCTCTCCAGAGTTTGAGTCTTTTTTCAATCGAAAAGGATGTCAATCAAGGTTGTCTTCAGATGAAGACAAATTTGTGACTACAGGGCTGATAGAGGATGAAACTCCCCAAAATTCTATACCAATTATATTTGTTTTTTTCCGCACTAATCTTTGATTTGTGAGTGATATCAACAGAAGAAGAATTTTAAAAGATTAGAAATTAACATTATTTATTCATTTTCGTATTACATGTGACTTTCCGATGGTAAGTCGATTTTTGATGAAATCTATTGCAGCTTGAAGGGAAGTAATTTCTCCATATTGAGGCTCTACTCAAAAGTCTTCATCCTGGATAATCCCAAAATGGGATCCTTAAAAGAACAATTTTGCATTACCAAACATAATCACATTTCGACAATACTGGCACTCTCCAATGCCGATTAGTGTATCTTGAGGAAGGCGCACACAGATCGTCATCGGACGGACGGCATGCATCGGACGATTAGATTTGATGCATTGTTTTCAATTAGAGTGCGCATACCTATCCACATCGTATAGGTATGTGCACTCCAATTGAAAACAAATGCATCAAATCTAATCGTCCGATGCGTGCCATCCGTCCGATGACGATCTATGTGCGCCTACCTTAATGCTCATTTGGATTGGATGATTCAGAGCCGGTTTCCGAGTTCTAGACTTTAAACAGCTGAAGTCAGAAAATTGGCTTTCCAGAACGTAGTCGCAGTGAATAGTTGCAGAATAATAAATCTTCATTTTCCCATTTATATGATTGGAAACACTTTTCCTTGACGAAATGAAACATTCCTGAATAATTCCAAATAGTTGAAAGTAGCTATTGTAGTGAATCCCTATTCGAAATATTTCTTTTCATTTTTTACGTTACATTGCAGTTTTTTAAACAAAACATGTGGCAAAATCATTATGATTTCTCCAGTTTTTATCTTGCAATTAATTGAGAAATGAGTACCTATTATTGAAGTAGTGTCATGAGTCTAGACTAATAAGAGTACACGATGAACATTCGAAAAATCGAAATATGAAAAAATGAAGAGAATTGAAAGAAAACTAACATGGCTTCGTCAAAATGATTAAATTTGCTGAGGAATCAAGGATTAATACGGTCAGATATCTGAGTTTGATTTCAAATACTCGAAAGGTTTTTCAAAGATCAATGAGGAGTCTAATAAGACATGTTGATTGTGTGTGACCATTTCGTCATTGAAATAGGTAGTTGAAATATTATCATGGGTCAGGGAATTAGTCCTTGAAATTCAATGGAAAATGCCAGCGTTCGTTCACCTAACAATATTAACTTTACTAGTAGTGGTGGTAAAATAAGAAGAAGAACAAGAAGAAGAAGAAGAGAATAAGAATAAGAAGAAGAAGAATAAGAAGAAGAAGAAGAAGAAGAAGAAGAAGAAGAAGAAGAAGAAGAAGAAGAAGAAGAAAAAAAAGAAGAAGAAGAAGAAGAAGAAGAAGAAGAAGAAGAAGAAGAAGAAGAAGAAGAAGAAGAAGAAGGAGAAAGAGAAGAAGAAGAAGAAGAAGAAGAAGAAGAAGAAGAAGAAGAAGAAGAAGAAGAAGAAGAAGAAGAAGAAGAAGAAGAAGAAGAAGAAGAAGAGAAGAAGAAGAAGAATAAGAAGAAGAAGAAGAAAGAAGAAGAAGAAGAAGAGAGAAGAAGAAGAAGAAGAAGAAGAAGAAGAGAAGAAGAAGAAGGAGAAGAAGAAGAAGAAGAAGAAGAAGAAGAAGAAGAAAAGAAGAAGAAGAAACCAACTAACTTATACAGTAAGGCTGGTTGCCAGTAACCAAAATCAGTTTGATATGGGTCGCTATAGTGATGCCCACGTTATAATGGCAGTGGAGAAAGATAGGTGAACAAAGTTGCCGATGCTGACTGTCTTGTCAATGCCTTCTTGACACGAGGTGATAGGTTTATTAAAGTGATATTAATTGTTCATTCTAGTTTTAAATAATCAATTATATTTGATTAAGCAAGAAATTAGATTTCTCAATAATTTCATAATGAATTTACATAATTAAGAAAGAAATATTTTGTTAATTTTAATTATCAATTCTATATTGTTGAAATCCGATCTGGCAACAGAGCAAAGTGAGAGAGAGAGAGATAGCGTTATCCATAGCTTTGTTGAATGATAGACAAGGATAGTAATATCATCGCTAATCAAACACTGCCATTATAACGTGGGCCTCACTATAGTCTGCATGACTGAGTTCGACCAACAAAATTAAATGAATTCACAATCAAAACTGTAAAATTTATTTAATATTTCAATCAAAGAAGCTAGAACATTAGCAATAGTATTCATGACACTGCAAAGTACAGTGACTATACTAATTTATTGTATTTACATTCCAGGCTTCATTTTTTTATTTTGCTGATTACTTGATGCCACTTCTATGTTGTGATCCCGGACTCTGAAAAATAGCAAGAATCTTTTAAAGTCACCAATCTGTATGTAGGTTCAGGATCATAATTTCAAGAGATTCCATTGATATGACTCTCTATAGAACACTTTCCTCTGTCCTTGATTGATATAGGATAAGGATATATTATTTTTATTTTTCATAACATCCAAGAGGATCATGAGTGATGACTGAATTTGTAATGACATTATTGATTTACAGGAAGGGAATTAAATATATTCACCAGGTGATGGTGAATTTATTAATTCACAAATCTGGTAAAAAAGTGAAAAGATGAGCTTCAATTTCAATTTATTTATTCACGTATCATAAAATTTTAACAACACAATTACAATTATAAAATGAATATTAGAACTCACATTAACTATTACGTCCTTGTGTGGTAGCAGTTCTTAAGATTAGCTGTGTTACAATCAGAAATATTGGGCTATATAAGTATAAGATACATACGGTAAATGAAATGAAAATAGGTTATATTATATATTTTTAGTATTAATTAAATATAGAAATCAATTCAAATTTAGAGAGCGAGAAAATATAGATCCATTGGGAGAAAAGTAGGTAATCAGCTTGTAATAATACCGATTTTCACTTTCCTTGCCCTATTACCATAGGTAAGGAAAGTATTGCTATCCGAAAAAATTAAAGTACACCAATTTCTAAATTTCTATACGTTTCAAGGTCCCCTGAGTCCAAAAACGTGGTTTTTGGGTATTGGTGTGTGTGTGTGTACACGATATCTCATCTTCCAATTGACGGAATGACTTGAAATTTGGAACTTAAGGTCCTTACAATATAAGGATCCGACACGAACAATTTCGATCAAATGCAATTCAAGATAGCGGCTAAAATGGCGAAAATGTTGTCAAAAACAGGGTTTTTCGCGATTTTCTCGAAAACAGCTCCAACGATTTTGATCAAGTTTATACCAGAAATAGTCATTGATAAGCTCTATCAACTTCCACAAGTCCCATATCTGTAAAAATTTCATGAGTTCCGCCTCATCTATGCGAAGTTTGATTTCAGATTTCAAATTATCAGGTCTCAGGTATAATTTAAAATAAAAATTTCGAAAAGAAAAGATTGAGCATGAAAATCTCTACAATTAATGTCTAGTAACATTTCCACCTAAAATTGAAAATAAGCTAGAAATTCAGGAAAATGTAATTATCCAATTGCAAACTCTCGGCAACTGTTGATTCTATTAAATGATTTACTGTGAAGAGATATCAGACCTCGTATGTCTCCAGCGTTATTGTCCTGTCACCAGCTGGCTCAGATCTTTGTTTATAAGTAGACTTGAGATGCGCGGGAACACTAGCGTCAGGTGATCAATTTTCATAACGGCAAGGAAAGTTGTGTGAATGCGCCACACCAGATTTTTATAATTTATTAATGATTATTATTTTCATTACACCAGAACAGCTTTTGCAACATGTTTTTAATGAGAAAAACGAATTGAAATTTCAAATTCTAAACATAAAATTATTTTATTGAATTGTCTGCACCCTGCCATCCAACATGCATTAACCATTCAGAAACTCTGTGCTTTAAAACAATAGCGACTTGACCCGTCCCAGCCACAACTGTTTCTGGAGGAAGGTTTCTATACAGCCATTGGAAAATGTAAAATGGACTATGCCTTTGCAAACTAATACTAATAGTAGGATTATATAAACATGACATTTATTAATTTCTAGTTAGCTGATTGTGTTAAATTTGTCTGAAAAAATGTCCCTATTATTGAAAATGTAAATTACTTAAGTGGGTAATTATGGGTAAAATGATGGCTGGAATCCATCAAATGTTTGTGTGTGTGATGCTGTTATCAATAACAACCTTGATTCATTTAAAAATTAATAATCCAATTGAAATTGAAAATTCTCAGCCAAAGTTCTCATTTTTATTCATTCAAGAATCAGAAAGAAAACAGATGGAACAAAAAATTCGCATTCAAAATACATGCCAACAGCTGATTGGCTGAACCGAGCTGCAAGTTGGCTGAACACAACAAGATGGCTGAACCGACAAGCGCGCGACCTAGCGGGAAGAATCGTACCTAAGTTTGTTTCATCCAGCTAAAAACTACAGAAACAGGATTCAGAAATTTAGACTTTTGCTCAAATTACCGAGAAAAATGCTCAAATTAAACTGAAAAATATTCATAAGAATAACATAGACAACAGAGAATATTAATTGTAGTATTCTTATGTTTTTCCATTTATATGGATATCAAATGGTAATTATCAATTTAACCTCAAAATTCGAATTTTATAATGTATATTTGCTACTTTTCTCATTGCTTGCAGTTGAAGTAATAATTATCAATAGAAAAGAACTATTATTTCTTATTAAATGATGAGAATTCGTGAACGATGATTATTTAATTATGATTTGGATGAACATTATTCTTGTTCTGGATTTCTAGATTGGGATTTTATCATTAATGTAGGGTAGCCATTGAAATTATTCTTATCTAAATCTAACCACAGTCATTGTTACCAACTTAATTTTTGTTTTTGTGCACTAATCCTCCATATAACCCACCAACTATTTTGTGTTGCCATGTTGCAAATCTGGATTGCAGAAAAAAATTTTTCTCACAGTTACCTTGAGAAGTGGCCATTCCTGCACTGATTACAGAACGTGAAGAATCACTTTTCTGCTCTAGTGTGGAGAAAATTTTTCTGCTCTCCAGATTTGCAACATGGCAACGCAAAATAGTTTGTAGGTTATATGGAGCACCAGTGCAGGGAGATAAAAATTAAGTTGGTAACAGTGACTGTTATTATAATAATAATGATGGACAAGGACATGGATACCGAGTTCGAGGACAGCCACCACCCACACAGCACACAGCCGCCCCACCATTCAAACACTACTACATTATTATTCAATTTGAAAATAAATTAAGGTTTTTATTCATAATAAAATTACACAGAAAAACATTTGATGGCTTTCAGGCAATTTTACCTATAAGTACCCACTTTTCATATTCAATGGTAACTGTCGGAAAAATTAAATGTGAAATATGTGCTCAAAGTTCCTCTGTGCTGCACCCAAGAAACCATTCAGCCCTCGCCCATGGCTCGGGCGTAAACGTTTCTTTCTGTGTGGCAAACTGTCACTCTGTGCACTAGTTGCACAGATAACTATTTCGCCACTCTGCACAGGAAGCAGCTGTTTTCCAGTCCCTACTTAGATCTTGTTTGCAGACGACTCTCGTCTGACGTCAGAGAAGGGTTTCTTTCCGGCCTTGACCGGAAAATGTACTCTTTCTTGCCGCTAACATGGAAGTCTGTAGCTAATAAGTCATCCGCTAGATTGGGCGAGTGTCAACACTCTTCATCTGAAGTTGCAATTATTTCAGTTCGAGTTTCGAATCAAACTAATTCAGCATTCACTTTGCAACCATTTTTATTCAATTATTTATTGTTGATTAGCGCATTCCAAAT
This sequence comes from Nilaparvata lugens, assembly GCF_014356525.2. Lineage (NCBI taxonomy): Eukaryota > Metazoa > Arthropoda > Insecta > Hemiptera > Delphacidae > Nilaparvata > Nilaparvata lugens. The sequence continues at coordinate 20,228,072 of NC_052512.1, forward strand.
TCTCAAAAATGCTTGAAGATGATGACGCCTGTGATATTCCAAGTGAAATTTTAAAAGAGTCTGAAGTCCTGACTGCAAATCTTCTACCACGAAAATCAAGTGATAGGTACAATAGCTTAATGAGTATTCTTTACTTTGTATCCTTCATTCATTTTGTCAGCAATACCTGTAGTGTGGCAGAAAATATTGTTTGCACCATGGGCAAAAATGTTTTTCCAGCTCTCAATCTTCTCTAGTCCTCGGCCTATGGCCTTGGACTTGAAAACCGATTTCGAGCCGGGAAAATCTAATTTTCTGCTCTAGGTGCAAGATATACTATTCCCGCACTAGAGCGGAAAAGTGATTCTTCGCGTTCTGTAATCAGTGCAGGAATGGCCACTTTTCAAGGTAACTTTAGGAAAAATAAATTTTCTACTTGTGATATTTTTTAAAGTTTTTCGATTTGTATATCATCAAGCTATGAAAATGAAAAAGTTTTCTCAGGAAAACATTTTTTTCTGATCATTACTTTTTGAGATATGAACGCCTGAAGTTTAAATTTTTGGAACAGAGCATTCCAAATTTGGTAAGAGATAAATCCATGAGTATTGATTCTTCATGGTATTGTTGATCTAGTAAAACAAAAATTTTCTGAAAATATCATTTTTTAAGATAGTTATTCAATTTACTAAATATAACTTTTAGTTGAGTTATTTTTGTTAAATTGAATAATTTTTTCAAAAATTGATGTTTTCAGAAAATTTTTGTTTCAATAGATTAACAATACCATGAAAAATCCATTCTTCGAATCTCATCAATTTGGAATGTTCTGTCCCAAAAATTCAAACTTCAGGCGTTCATATCTCAAAAAGTAATGATCAGAAAAAATGTTTTCCTGAGAAAACTTTTTCATTTTGATAGCTTGATGATATACAAATCGTAAAAATTTAAAAAATATCACAAGTAGAAAGTTTATTTTTAGCCTTTGCACAGCTTAAGGCTCAATGTACTACTGTTGTGCCAAAATTTATTTATTTTTTCAAAATTAAAACTTTTCCAAGATAAAATTTTATTAGAGTGCTGGATTAACGTTGTGATTTTCTCACGGTATCGGAGTAATTTCATGATGTCATTCCGCACATTATGTAATTAAATTCTGATATTTCCTCTATTGTTTTCAAACGTTTCCCAAGAGTACTTAGAATTGTTGTAAACGCAAAATCATCATAAAAAATCAGTTGAACGTCCATTCTGTTGCTGAGTCTTCTACTTTGATCGAGGGAATTTTCCTGTATTCTGTCTTTGTTAGTTGTATTCCTTTCTCGTTCTATTGAGGGAAATTATTGTTGTCTCCACCACGTCCTTTGTAATTTGGTATTTTTCAAGGTATAATATTGCCAGCCCTGATACCTATTTTGAGCCGGATTAGGTCGACTTGGAGACCTGAACAGAAGACCGATTTTAGATTCTGTAGAGTACAGACATTATTTTCTGAGCTGATTTAATCATGACATATTTGTCTTGTTTTTTGTTCTCTCCTGGAGACTAAAATTATATTATTGGGAATCATTTATCCCATCAGTTTTGAAATCACTAATCTCTATATTAAATTATTAATGGCATAGTTAATTTCCATTCAAAGCGGTTGACTGCTGCACTTTATTATTATTGTAGGCTATGGATTAGTGACAGTCGATAACCCATTTAAGGGTGAGTAATGAATATTTTATAGTATTGTTGTATTGTCTTTATTTTAATAATTTTGATATTACAGGTAACAACCCCTGATTTAACAATTCTTCGTTTTCAAATATTTTATAACTCAATTTTGTAGTCTTACATCTGAGATGTATGACAATATACTAATGTAAAAGGAAGCTATACTAGATGGAGTATATTCCTATTTTTTATTGATACAGTCATCTATATCTCTGAAATTTTGTAATTGTGAGTAAAGTTTGGAATACTCACTGGTTTTACATTAACTGTTCATCATTCTTTCAACTAGTAATTTCTTTTCATAATCCCATTCATTATAGATTTAAAATTCTACAATTAAAACCTATAATATTCCTCTAATTTTATATTTAATGTAAATTGTATGTATTGTATTCATTAGATGATTTCTTGAGAAATCATTCATTGAATGCAATATTTAGTATGTTATTTATTCTAGCATTACTAAGTAGTTGTGACTTGTGTTGCAGGTTTTTTTTGTGTGTGTGTGTGTGTATTCTTGAATACTCATTCGAGGATCGTGCTGTAAATATGCCTTGCTGTCAATCGAGGGCTTACGAATTCGCCGACCGAGATGGCCGGTGATATCGGACATCTGACATTGCCGTGCGGGGCTGAAAGACGATCTTCGATCTGACGCCACTAGCCCGATGCCTGGAGGCCATCACCCTTCATCCTCACCCATCACCCTTTGGACACCGGACTCGAGGACGACAGATCTTAAATAAGTACTTGATACCCCCCACTACAATATCAGATGTGCCCCGTAGATTTGGTCTCTTAAAGACATGAATATTTGGTCTCTTAAAGACGTATTATATTTGGTCTCTTAAAGACGTATTATACTTGGTCTCTTAAAGACAGATTGATTATTCGATTATCCATGTAAAGGTGTATTTTGTAATATTCTCTATTTTATTCTCATTATTATAAGAGCAGTCAGTCAACCGCATATCTATGTTTTTAATTCCAAGACCCTCAAACCACTAGAATTAGGATCACATTATTGATCAGATAAAAATCCGCAGATCTCAGGGTCTAGCACAATTTCAACAACTAAGCCTTCTCCGACAAAATCATTTGTCACCAGGAGATCGGTTTCACTGTTGTGTAGTAAAACATTTTGGTGGAGATAAGGCTTCAGTTGAAATGAAATTTGTGGATTTCCAAAATGATCTGTCTCTTAGATCACTTTCTACAACTAGAAATTTTTGGCCTCAAGTCCCCAAAGAGAAATATCCAAATATTATTCAAGTTCCATTGAGGTTGAAAGCTATGTTCAGCTCTACTTACTTGTGTGAAGCATTTTTTACAAGTATGAAATTCATAAAAAATCGGTATAGGAACAGACTGACTGATGAACATTTGGACAACTGCATCAGAATGGCGGCTACAAAGTACACTCCAAACATAAAGAGAATACTTGATGAACAAAAAGAGTTCCACTGCTCTCATTGAAATGTACATTCAACTTTTTTATACTTTTGAAAGTATGAAAGTCTAAAAATTGTGAAAAAGTAAAAAAGTGCAATAAAAGTGTGAGAATTTCATTTTGCGTACCGTACTTTCTTCAGTCTGATACTCGTTGGTAGCTCACTAGAAGATTTATAAATGCTATTCTAGCTCACAGGCTCATAAGTTTGGCGACCATTGGTCTAAAATGATATTTTCCCTAACTAGGATGATAGATTTGCTCTGTTGGGTATTTTTGCAAAAGCATGACCAATACAAGTATCACTATCAGCCCGGATTACTTTATCAATACATGAAATTAAGCCGTTTGCATACATCACCTCTATGTAGCGATCTAATTGCATTAATGGGGGTTGGATTGAGTATGTCACAGTTGATATCATAAATCACTGCCGAAAGGCCAGCGTTATCGGAGTTCTAGCCACAAAAATCATTCAAGGAATTTTTAAACAGCATCTGATTGGAATTTGGACTGCAATAAACAGCTAGGAGATTGCAAGGCATACAAAACCAGTCGAAAACAAGGTTCAGGCCCGCCACAAAGTAGACCCACGCTTATCCACGAAAAGCAACCCACGCTGTGGGATGTTTTGTGAATATAGAATTATTATTCATAATCAATCAGCTGACAAGTGGGTTTATTCATTGCACGGATTACACAGATGTCTGGAGAAGCCTAGCAATGGTTTACAAAAAATCTGGTGTGGCGCACTCACACAACTTTCCTTGCCATTATGAAAATTGATCACCTGAAGCTAGTGTTCACGCGCATCTCAAGTCTACTTATAAACAAAGATCTGAACCAGCTGGTGACAGGACAATAACGCTGGAGACATACGATGTCTGCTATCTCTTCATAGTGAATGATAGAATCAACATTTGCCAACAGTTTGTAATTGGATAATCACATTTTCTCGAATTTCGAGCTTATTTTCAATTTTAGGTGAAAATGTTATTAAATATTAATTGTAGAGATTCTCATGCTCAATCTTTTCCACTCAAAATTTTTTGTTCAAATTGTATCTGAAGCCTGATAATTGGGAATCTAAAATCAAACTTTGCATGGATGGGGCGGAGCTCCTGAAATTTTTACAGATAGGCCTATGAGAATTGTGACAGTTGATAGAGCTTACCAATGACTGTTCTAGGTATAAATTTAATCAAAATCGTTGGAGCCGTTTTCGAGAAAACCACTAAAAACTCCTTTTTTTGACAACATTTTTTCCATTTTAGCTGCCATCTTGAATTGCATTTGATCGAAATTGTGCGTGTCGGATCCTTATATTGTGAGGACCTTAAGTTCCGAATTTCAAGTCATTCCGTTGATTGTACACGATGAGATATCGTGTACACAGACGCACATACACTCATACACACACACACACACACACACACACACACACACACACCACACAACACACACACACACACACACACACCACACACACACACACACACACACACACACACACACACACACACAACACACACACACACACACACACCACACACACACACACACACACACCACACACACACACACCACACACACACACACACACACACACACACACCACACACACACACACACACCACACACACACACACCACACACCACACACACACACACACACACACACACACACACACACACACACACACACACATACACACACACACATACATACCAATACCCAAAAACCACTTTTTTTGGACTCAGGGGACTTTGAAACGTATAGAAATTTAGAAATAGAGGTACCTTAATTTTTTTCGGAAAGCAATACTTTCCTTACCTATGGTAATAGGGCAAGGAATGTGAAAATCCCACGGTGTGGGTTGCTTTTCATAGATTAGCGTGGATCTACTTTGCAGCAAGCCTAGCATAGCTCAGTACACGATACTGACAGGACACTAACAATGTAGATAACAAAACCATCATTATTATTCATACTATTGAATGGTCTAAACACAAGGAAACGTTCAATGTGTGTTAAATCAGTATCGTAATTTAGCCATGCTTCAGTTAGAATAATGCAAATGAATATTTCTTCGAAATCTTCAACTAATACTAAAAATTTGCCGAAGTTGCGATTATCCGGATATTCTGGTGGATGATTTTGAACGATTGAGTATTATCTATCTATCTTGCTGGTTGGCCAGATAAAAACTATTTCCACAGTTTAAGCACTCTACTAACTGGTTATCAAAAAGTAGATTCTGTTCAATCATGTAAATCAAACTGAATGATTCCGCTTTCGGAGAGCTGCTAAAAAATATATATAGAATTATAAGAGGCCAGTAGCTTTGTTGAAAACTTTTCATTGATTTGTAATATCAAATTCAAATTGAATGGAATGAGTATCAATGCAAAACAAGTTCTCTCCTTGATTTAAAAAAGTATGTAGTATATGAAGAGTGCGTTATTGAAGTATGAAGCCAGAACTTAATGAGTTAAAACAAAACAATATACACTGAAAGCATAAATGTGAGTATTTTCCAATTTGATTGTGTTTTTATAGATTTCAGCGATAAAATATCATACTTTTGGATAGTGATAATCAATTCAAGGTGTTTCCATAGATTAAATTTATTCACTCAACAACTAAAGTTAGCATGGTTAAGCCGAGTCCTGGTGACAAATGATTTTGTCGGAAAAGGCTTAGTTGTTGAAATTGTGCTGGGCCCTGAGGTCAGCGGACTTGAATCGAATCAATAATGTGATCCTAATTCTGATGGTTTGAGGGTCTTGGAAATAAGAACATAGATATGCGGTTGACTGACTGCTCTTATAATAATGAAAATAATATAGAAAATATTACAAAATACATCTTTTCATGGATAATCAAATAATCAATCTGTCTTTAAGATACCAACAGAACATGTCTTTAAGAGTTCAAATACTCATGTCTTTAAGAGACCAAAGACGATATTTCTTTGAGAGACCAAATACTCATGTCTTTAAAAGATCAAATTAACGGGGCACATCTGATATTGTAGTGGGGGGTATCAGTACTTATCCAAGATCTGTCGTCCTCGAGTCCGGTGTCCAGAGGATGATGGATGAGGGTGAAGGGTGATGGCCTCCAGGCATCGGGCTAGTGGCGTCAGATCGAAGATCGTCTTTCAGCCCCGCACGGCAAGGTCAGATGTCCGATATCACCGGCCATCTCGGTCGGCGAATTCGTCAGCCCTCGTTCGACAGCAAGGCATATTTACAGCTCGATCCTCGAATGAGTATTCGAGAAAACACATACACAAACAAAGAAAACCCTTAAATGGGTTTTCGATTGTTACTAATCCATAGCCTACAATAATAATAAAGTGCAGCAGTCAACCGCTCTGAATGGAAATTAACTACGCCATTAATAATAATCTAATGAAAATATTAGCGATTTCAAAACTGACCAGATAAATGATTCCGAATAATATCTTTAGTCTCCAGGAGAGAACAAGAAACAAGACGAATATGTCATGATTAAATCAGATAAGAAATAAATCAGCTCAGAAAATAATGTCTGTACTCTACAGAATCAAAAAGTGGTCTCCTGTTCAGGTCTCCAAGTCGACCGAATCAGGCTCGAAGAATAAGTATCAGGGCTAGCAATATTATACATCAAAAATACCAAATTACAAAGGACGTGGTGAGGACGACAATAATTCCCTTCAATAGAACAAGAAAGGAATAAAACTAACAAGGACAGAATACAGGAAAATCCCCCCAGACAAAGTAGAAGACTCAGCAATAGAATGGACGTTCAACTAATTTTTTATGATGATTTTGCATCTACAACAATTCTAAGTACTCAAGGAAAACGTTGGAAAACCATAGAGGAAATATTAGAATTCAATTACGTAATGTGCTGAATTACGTCATGAAACTACTCCAATACCGTGAGAATCGCAAGTTAATCCAGCACTCTACACTGATCATTAATGAAAAGTTATAATTTAAAAAATAAATGAATTTCGGCACAGACTGCCCCCCTTTAAGTAAATTGAGACAAATGTGGGAAAGTTATTTTTTCTTTTTCTTTTGAGCGTTGAGAAATAATAAGGGTGAATGCTGATAGGGGTCGCGAGAAGAGCGTGCTAATGTGATGGTGAATCAGTATGAGTAAAGAGGAGAAAGTGGCAGCCCGGGAGGCCTGCAGTTTCCAGTGGACAGCCACCACTCTACCCTTTCATAGTGGAAACCGGTTCTGATGAAGAGGGGATCAGTGGTGTCACAATGATCAGTCAATGTCGAAATCAAAACAGTTTAATATTTCCAATATAAACAGGACTGGCTGCAGCTTAGTCATCAGTATACCAATCTTTCATAAGGGCAAGCTAACTAACTACCTAAAACTATACTTATAACAAAGCTGTACAAATAACTGACAACACTAACTAGTATACAATAATGAGAAAAAGATATTCGAATGATTAAAGGAATTACATCTCCAATTATGAAGTAAAAATAAGGGGTTCTAACATTAATATAACAAAAACTAGTTGTGGCTGCAAAATCAACTAATCTAATACCCAGGAATTTTTATCATTTGATTTAAGTCGACTTTATCACATTACTATCATTCAAATGATCTGTCTGTTACTTAAGAGTGGGCGAGAAACAGCAGGATGCGTCCATCCAATTTGCTTTCAAGTTGCATTACTCTTATCAATCTTTAACTGTGATACATGCGCGCATCTTATGAATGTTTCTCCATCTAACGAGAATAAGTTCACAGATACAGGGGATATCCATTCTTTCAAGAGATATGGGCCCATCCAATGATAAGACAATTTAGTGGTGATCTACTCAATCGCTTTACTTATAGGATTTGCTCTCAGATACACTCTGTTACCAACTTTGAAAGGAATAGAACTTCTGCACCAGTCATATTTTTCCTTCACTCTGCTGTGCGAATTTTAAGAGATTCTCATAAGCTGATATCCATAGCTTCCTTGTTTCATCACTAAATTTCTTGGGTAGAATGTCATCTATCACTAACAAGATCTGTCATCCTCGATTCCGGTGTCGAGAGGGTAATGGATGAGGGTGAAGGGTCATGGCCTCCAGGCATCGGGCTAGTGGCGTCAGATCGAAGATCGTCTTTCAGCCCCACACGGCAAGGTCAGATGGCCGATATCACCGGCCATCTCGGTCGGCGAATTCGTCAGCCCTCGTTCGACAGCAAGGCATATTTACAGCTCGATCCTCGAATGAGTATTCAAGAAAACACATACACAAACAAAGAAAACCCTTAAATGGGTTTTCGATTGTTACTAATCCATAGCCTCCAATAATAATAAAGTGCAGCACTCAACTGCTCTGAATGGAAATTAACTACGCCATTAATAATAATCTAATAAAAATATTAGCGATTTCAAAACTGACCAGATGAATGATCCCGAATAATATCTTTAGTCTCCAGGAGAGAACAAAAAACAAGACGAATATGTCATGATTAAATCAGATAAGAAATAAATCAGCTCAGAAAATAATGTCTGTACTCTACAGAATCAAAAAGTGGTCTCCTGTTCAGGTCTCCAAGTTGACCAAATCAGGCTCAAAGAATAAGTATCAGGACTAGCAATATTATACATCAAAAATACCAAATTACAAAGGACGTGGTGGGGACGACAATAATTTCCCTCAATAGAACGAGAAAGGAATAAAACTAACAAGGACTGAATACAGGAAAATTCCCTTAGACAAAGTAGAAGACTCAGCAATAGAATGGATGTTCAACTGATTTTTTATGATGATTTTGCACCTACAACAATTTTAAGTACTCAAGGAAAATGTAGGAAAACAATAGGGGAAATATTAGAATTTAATTACATAATGTACTGAATTACATCATGAAACTACTCCAATACTGTGAGAATCACAAGTTAATCCAGCACTCTATTGAAATTTTATCTTGGAAAAGTTATAATTTTGAAAAAAAATAGATTTCGGCACATGGTTGTCTACTTGAGTAGAACATTTAAAAAAAACTGAGACATTTTTGCAATATGTTTCACTTTGACCTGTCCTACAAGATTGTAATTGAACAAGATAAAATGAATAATATACATAGTCAATAATCATTTCAACAAGTAAATCTGAGTGTCATTTGAAGACTGTTCATTAAAACTGATAAATGAGAATGAAAAACAAAAATGCAATGAATCTTTCTTGGATTTCCACCTCAATAAACAAATTGAGGGTTTTGAAGAAGCATTTCATATAATATAGTACATAAATAAAATGAGAATTAAGTTACCTATGTTATTATGCTTCAAAGAAAGCTACTTACTTTGACGCCAAACGGAGTTCTCCAAATGCTGTTGTACTCAATCTGTAATTAGAACTTTTTTCCAATGCTTCTCCTATGATATTCAGTACATAAACTGTAAATGAGTTATACAGAGTGAGTAATATGTATGGGAGCCCTTCAATAAATTGGAGACTGTTGTAGATATAATACTGTAACTTTCAGGATACGTTATTGGTCAAATACCTTTTGACGTACCCTTTGTACGTCAAATACCTTTTGATGTACAACTGAATTTCAACCCCTCATAAGGGGGTGATTTAGGGGTTGTAACTAGAATATTTTAAATGTAAACACCCATTGTGTGGTACCAGATTTTACAGGCCTTTTTAGAACAAGGAAGATGACATAAAAAAAGTTCTTTGATACTTGTATCCAAAATGGCGGCTGATTGAAATCTTAGTTTTGAGGAAATGAGGGGTTGTAACTCAAACATTTTTAATATAAACCTCCCGGCAGTCGCGCTGTTGTGAAAAATACAACTGTGTCAGTTTCTTTGATGCACAAAACTTTTGAATGGGGTGGTGTCAGTGAATGAGTCACCTATGCATTCCAAATCTTTCCCCCATCACTCCACTGAGTTGCAGTATCAACCGAGTAATAGTTCAGTCTTTACGCCACTTAGCCACTTAGTCGCGACAGTGCATAAATTGCAGTGAGCATAAGATAGGGAAAAACTATACGGGGACTGTAAACGAACCAATATTACGGAATTGATGGCTTTGCTTGATGGACCAAATTGGGCTATGAAATGGTAATCATCATAATTTTCATAGGCGTAAAATAATCCAAAAAGATGGAAAAAGTAATTATACTATTAATTAATATGTTTTGACAGTAAACAGAGTACATAACTATAAAAAAAATAAATATGAAAATCTCAGTACCCTTTTTTTTGAAATATTTTATCACAACATGTTTCGGACATTTATGCCATTTTCAAGTGATATCACTTGAAAAGGGTACTAAGATTTTTATTATTATTTTTTTATATTTCTATTACAAGTAGCCCTATACAGAAAATAGATAAAAAAGAGTACATAACACTTGGAAAATTGGATGTTGTACAAAATACAACACGCGACTGCTCGTGTGATTGAGAAGGGGGCGACTACCGAAGGTTAACACCCATTGTGTGGTACACCATTTCTGAGGCATTTCTGAAATAAGATAGATGACATCAGAAAAAATTTCTTTGATAAGTTTTTTTTCCAAAATGGCGGCTGATTGAAATTTTAGTTTTTAAAGAAATAATAATTGATAAAGTTCAATCAGCCGCCATTTTGAATAAAAGGGTCATAAAACATTTTTATTGGTGTCACTTTTTTCGTTTTAGAAAGGCCTTGGAAATGATGTATCACACAATGGGTGTTTACATTCAAAATATTTGAGTTGCAACCCTTCAATTCTTAAAAAAACTAGAACTTCAGCTTTGGATACAAGTATCATAGGACATTTTTATCGTTGCCATTTTTCTTGTTTTCAGAAGGCCTTTAAAATGATTTACCACACAATGGTTGTTACATTTGAAATATCCGAATTACAACCCCCAACCCACCCCCTTATGAGGGGTTGAAATTCAGTTGTACATAAAAAGGTGGAGTTTTTGACCTAAAACTTATCCTGGAAATTACAGTATTATATCTACAACGGTCTCCAAAGGAGGATTGATTTGATAAACACTTGAGAAAAAGTATAGAGCCAAAAAATGCTTTCCCACTGTCCCATTATATACCTTCTGATAGCAGATATAGAATAGGAACTCTGATGATCTTGACCCCTCAAGGTCACTCCGAGGTCAAGGTCAACCTCCAGGTCAAAAAATATTGAGAAAAAAATCCCGAAATTTCTGAGAGAGAAGGAGTGGGAGAAGATGGGAACATAATTGGAAAGTTGGGAGTTATTCGTGGGGTACTGGGTATATATATTTTCTTCCTCGGGAATTTTCGATGGCTGTGCCATCTTCGTAACCATGTAGGGAGTGGTGTTGATTTGAACTCCAACGGTCATGACCACAGAGAGAAATAGGGAGAAATGAAGCAGTAGAGACCACAGAGCACATAGTACAGACGAATGGAGAAGTACACATTGATGGGGTATTTAGGGGGCTATTATGGGTTACAAACGGGAGATTTCAAATTTGAGTGGGCAATGGGAAAGGAAAGGTGTAGATTATGAATTGATATAAAATATGCAATTACTGGATTGATGGATTTGATGAGTGCAGTTGGTGATGGGATTAGTAAAGGGACTGGTTTTACGATGGAAGATACTTCAAGCCAAGCAAGCATATGGTTCAGGGCAAATGGTTTCCTATCGAATAATAATAAGACTCAACAAATGATTTTTAGCTTGAGAGAGATTCCAACAGATAATAGCGTAAATAATGTCAAGTTTCTAGGTATATATATTGACGAAAAATTAATATGGAAGCCACATATTGAGTATGTAAATAGTAAATTGTCTGGGGTTATTTATTTGTTGAAGCAATTAGAAAATTTTGTACCTGATAGCTATGTAAGGTCAGCTTATTTTGCCTTTTTTCCAAAGTATTCTTTTATATGGCGTGTTGTTTTGGGGTAACTTTAGCCATGTTAGCAGTGTGCTTTTACTTCAGAAAAAAGCCATCAGGATATTAGCAGATGCGCGTAATAGTACTGAGCATTGTAGACCTTTGTTTATTAAGTTGAGAATCTCAACAATCATAAATCTTTATTTATACACTGTTCTAATACATGTAAAAACAAAGGTAGAGAAAATTCCATTCCATACATTCTTCTGCAACAAGAAATAAGAATAGACTGAATATATCATTCCAAAGGCTTTCAAAGTCAATGAATAGCTACAATATCATAGGTCTGAAACTGTACAATAAGTTACCTCCAAGCTTCATAAATGAGTCTACAGATAGATTCAAAATGAAACTTCTCAACTGGTTAGTGGAAACACCAAGGTATTCTATACAAGAGTTCTTGGATTCCGATATGATTATTGATGTTTGATTCCTTGATTGCTTAAGGCTTTTCTTTCTTGTCTTAACATTTTAACAGGGCCTTGTTTGTATATTTTAATTTTTCTGGGTTTACTTTAGATGTAGTTATGTTTATGTGTCTGTATATGTATATCGTATATACTTTCAATTACATTAACTTATAACCTTCTGACTTGTTTAATGTTAGTATATTTTTTACTTTGTCTATTGCCAATGTTGCTTAATGACCATAAAAATTCATTCATTTATTTAAAGGAGATAGAGGGATCAGTGATAGGACTGGTTTTATAGCGGGGGAATTTGCACCGTAGGGTACCAGGTTCAGTTGGGATTTCATCAGAGGTGAGTGATTGGTTTTCACTGAAAATTTTGTTGAGGTTGGGAGGCCGTTTTTCAATGACGGTAGGTGGTAGAAAAGGTGTTTGGTAGAGGGATTGGCTGACAGCCAAAAACCACCTCCATATGCTTTCAACAAAGGCAGACACAACTCCACCTCCATGTTACACTACTTATGACCACACCCACTAGTCTCTATCAGCATCCAAATCCATTCCAACATGTCTGATTGGTTGGGTTGGATCTCCAAACTATGGACCTCTACAAGACCTAGTGGATCACTCAGTGCTCACCCAGTGTTCAATGACCTGTAGATGTCCATTGGTTGTAGACCCACACTGACCAAACAGAATTTGGATGCTGATAGAGACTAGTAGGTGTGGTCACTATAGTGAGGTCCACGTTATAATGGCAGTGAAGGAAGATGGGAGAAAAACGTTGCCAATTTTGCCACTGACTGTACACAGCTGTTACTCAATTCATCCCATTGAATTTAATCTAATAATAATTATCATTTCCTTGATAAAATAATCAATTTAATGTCAAATTGATCAAGAAATTACTTATTTTTGAATAGGATTTCTATTATTTTCAAAGGAGATTGGAACAGAATACCTATCAAATACCTCAATTTCTGTTGTTTTGAAATTCAGATTGTTGTATCACAGCTTTTCACTTTCCTTGCCCTACTACCATAGGTAAGGAAAGTATTGCTTTCCAAAAAAAATTAAGGTACCCCAGTATCGAAATTTCTATACGTTTCAAGGTACCCTGAGTCCAAGTGGTTTCTGGGTATTGGTCTGTATGTGTGTGTGTGTGTGTGTGTGGTGTGTGTGTGTGTGTGTGTGTGTGTGTGTGTGTGTGTGGTGTGTGGTGTGTGTGTGTGTGTGTGTGGTGTGTGTGTGTGTGTGTGTGTGTGTGTGGTGGTGTGTGTGTGTGTGTTGTGTGTGTGTGTGTGTGGTGTGTGTGTGTGTGTGTGTGTGTGTGTGTGGTGTGTGTGTGTGTGTGTGTGTGGTGTGTGTGTGTGTGTGTGTTGTGTGTGTGTGTGTGTGTGTGTGTGTGTGGTGTGTGTGTGTGTGTGTGTGTGTGGTGTGTGTGTGTGTATGAGTGTATGTGCATCTGTGTACACGATATCTCATCTCCCAATTAACGGAATGGCTTGAAATTTTGAACTTGAGGTCCTTCCCCTATAAGGATCCAAAACAAACAATTTCGATCAAATGCAATTCAAGATGGCGGCTAGAATGGCAAAAATGTTGTCAAAAACAGGGTTTTTCATGATTTTGATGAAATTTATACCTAAAAAAGTCATTGATAAGCTCTATCAACTGCCGCAAGTCCCATATCTGTAAAAATTTCAGGAGCTCCGCCCCATCTATGCAAAGTTTGATTTTAGATCCCAAATTATCAGGCTGCATATACAATTTAAACAGAAAAATCAAAGTGGAAAAAATTAAGCATAAAAATCTCTACAATTAATGTTCAGTAACATTTCCACCTAAAATTGAAAATAAGCTCGAAGTTCGAGAAAATAAGATTATTCAATTTGCAAACTGTTGGCAAATGCTAATTCTATTGAATCATTTACTATGTAGAAATAGCAGACTTCATGTGCCTGCAGCATTATTGTCCTGTCACCATCTGGCTTAGATCTTCGAATAGTAGACTTGAGATGCACATTAACACTAGTGTCAGTTGATCAATTTTCATAATGGCAAGGAAATTTATGTGAGTGTGTCACACCAGATTTTCAAATAAGTCACCATTTTAGGTTTGTATAAAAATAAAAATCTGATCTCAGTCATGAAAGCAAATTTTTGAATCAAATTATGAAAAAAGTAATTTCTGATTGATTCTGAAATAACTTTTCAATATTATTCACACCGGTACGAGTAGGTCTAACCTATATGTGCATGCTAACTGAAGCATGGATGAAGTCTAAAGTCTGAGATATTATATTACTTTTAACATGAAGAGGAGAAACCCATTTCTCCCTGCACAGTTTGTAGCATAGACACAGACAGACCTCCTGCGCACAATTGGATGCGCCATGTCATTTTGCTTCATGTTCTTGTGATGAACACATCTCCGTAACATACACAAACCAATATACCTGCTGACTAATAAACAACTTGGAACATTGCCATTGCCAGCAATAGCTGGAGGGGAGTGTTGGTGCGTCGCATTGCAAAGCTCTCTCACACAGACACAAAAGAAGGAGAATGCTGCTAGGTAGTGGGAGTTATTAGTGGAGGATAGGGCATTCTCTTCGAGAAAGAGCCGTGTTAAAAGTAATTCCTCTCGCACTTTAGGATGGTTAGTTATCAACTTTTGAAATGTCATTTCAGGTATTTTTATTTGTGTTTCTCATACAGTAATGTTTAGAAATTATTTCATTGTTCAAAAAAACATTTTAAATCAATTATATGACTTGTGTACTCAAGTATTCTGATAGAATGAAGAAAAAAATGGCGGCTGAGAATATTGTTTGTTCAGTATTGTACAGTCACTGTCAAAAGTAACTATAAAATATTCTGGCAAATAGACAACATTGCAAAGCGAGAGAGAGATAGTGCTATCTGTTTTGTTGTATGATAGAAGAGGAGAGCAACAGTATTGTCAATCATACATACACTGCTATTATAATGTGGACCTCACTATAGTGGTGTAATAGGGTGATGGAGTGGGTGTTGTTGATACTGCCTCTGTTGAAAGCATGGATTTCTCACCTATATTGAACTCTCCAGGCCAAATGCCCTTATTTAATTCGTGCCCAATACCCCTCTACCAACTCCCAACTTTCCAATAATTATTTCCCATTTTCTCTCCCCAAGAAATTATTGATTTTTTTCATTTTTCCTTCAATTTTTTATCATAATTTATTCAAAAATTTTTTTACCTTGAGGTTGATCTTGACCTCGGAGTGACCTTGGAGGGTCACGGTCATTTCAAATGGGAAGTCTGGCACATCTTTTGCCAGAATTCCCATTCTATATCTACTTGCAATGTCTTACAAAGCAAACTTTTCTCTATGTCTGAACGCATTTCAAGAACATTTTACAAAATTGACGTTGGAATGGCCTATTGTTAATAGCTTCAGCTTGGAGATAATAATCCAATTTCCAACACCATAGAAAATCATTCTGGTGCATTTTGAACGAAACTTACCAGAATTCAACAAAAATTGTGTAAAACAAAATCTGGGCACTTCTTGGTTCAAGATAAACACTATAGTAGATTATCATTACAAAAATAACAGGTTTTGTAATGAGATTCCATTATCATACTGTGTATTATACAGGTATTATCATGGCCAATTAGAAATTGTTCATGACTGATAGGGCCTAAGGCCCGCCGCAAAGTAAACCCATGCTAATCAACAAGAAGCAACCCACGCCGAGGGATATTTGTAAACCATTGCTTTAGAATTATTCTTAATCAATCAGCTGACAAGTGGATTATTCATTGCATGTATTACACGGATGCCTGGAGAAGCCTAGCGATGGTTTACAAAACATGGGTTGCTTTTCGTTGATTAGCATGGGGCTACTTTGCGGCGGGCCTTATTAAATCATCTTATTATTATCTTATGATGTCTATCTATGTTTAATATTATAGCCTAGGGATGATTTAGCATAAATACTCTGGATTTCCAATGCTCATTTCATCTGAAACCAATATCCGCCCACATTAGGTGGCACAATATGTGTGAATGGAGATGTGCATATTGGTTGGTTATGATAGTAGATATATTTTGCCAATCCTGGAGCAAATGTCCCAGAACCGCCTTTAACCTCAAGGTCACCCAAGACGACCAAACCTAACCTCAAGGTCACCCAAGTCGACTAAACCTAACCTCAAGGTCACCCAAGTCAACCAAACCTAACCTCAAGGTCATCCAAGTAGAAAAATTTAAAAAAAAAACACATAAAATCGGGAATAAATGGAAAAAATTAAAAAAAAAAATTAAAGGAAAATTAAAAAGAAAAAAAATTGAAAAAAAACATCAAAATTACAAAAAAAAATGAATGATTAAACAGTAAATCAAATCAAATGTTTATTTATTGACATGAAAAGGTTACGACAAAAATATCTATCTTCTAGCATTGTCTTCATAATCCAATCATGGGTTGAGTTGACAATATTGTGGAGCTCCATCAATCCAGTGGGGACTGCAATTGGTCTGGGAGATGACTCATTTGCCGGGCCGGCTTCTCGTCTCACTGCGGCCGCCGGTCGCCCCACCGCCACCAGTTGTCCAGCTGCCACCGGTCATCCAACTGCTGCTGCCAGTCGTCCGGCTGCCGCCAGTCGCCCCACCACTGCCAGTCACCCCGCCGCCAGTCGTCCGGCCGCCACTGGTTGCCCCACCACTGCCAGTCACACCGCTGCCGGTTGTCCGGCCGCCGCTGGTCGCCCTACCGCCGCCAGTCATCCAGCCACCACTGCCAGTCGCCCCACCACCACTGGTCACACCACTGTCACTGACCATCCCGCTGCCAACAGTCGTCCTGCTGAGGCTGGCAATCATCCTGCCGGCTGAGGTCAGGACGGCTTCAATTTGGCAGTGACTCTTCATATAGGTAGAAAATCACCTTACTTTACTTTCGGCGATGCAATTTCAGTCACCCCCACTCCACCTCCCTCTGTCACATGACCAATGGCCACGCCCACCAGCATTAAGGGACTCTAGCTCAAGATGGTCATGCAGGACCTGTCACTCTACATGGTCATGGAGACCTATCACTCCAGATCAATATGTCCATGGTAGACCTACTACATCAAGATGTCCATGAGAGACTCTAGATCAACATGGCCATGCTGCTCTAGAGATCAAAATGGCATTGAAGATAGACATGACTTATTTAACATGGATATTTTCAATGACCCTCACTCCTCCTGTCACATGGACCATCATGTCTGTATGGGCATGGTTGGGGGTCATCCACTCAGTCGTTCAAACCTAACCCAACCTAACCCAACCTAACCCAACCTCACCTAACCTAACCTAACCAAACCTGAGTTTTTAGTTTCTAACCCAAATCCCCCCTCCCCCGCCCAAGGTCATTGTCCCCCATTGAAGGTCACAAAACCCAAGTTTTTAACCTCAAACCTAACCTAACATAACCTAACCTAACCTAACCTAACCTAACCTAACCTAACCAAACCCAAGTTTTTAGCCTCTAACCCAAATCCTCCCTTCCCCCGCCCAAGGTCATCGTCCCCCGTCGAAGGTCACATCGATTTCAAGGTCACCCATGATGTTCAAACCTAACCTAACCTAACCTAACGTAACCTAACCTAACCCAACGAGAAGCCTAGCGATGGTTTACAAAACATGGGTTGCTTTTCGTTGATTAGCATGGGGCTACTTTGCGGCGGGCCTTATTAAATCTTATTATTATCTTATGATGTCTATCTATGTTTAATATTATAGCCTAGGGATGATTTAGCATAAATACTCTGGATTTCCAATGCTCATTTCATCTGAAACCAATATCCGCCCACATTAGGTGGCACAATATGTGTGAATGGAGATGTGCATATTGGTTGGTTATGATAGTAGATATATTTTGCCAATCCTGGAGCAAATGTCCCAGAACCGCCTTTAACCTCAAGGTCACCCAAGACGACCAAACCTAACCTCAAGGTCACCCAAGACGACCAAACCTAACCTCAAGGTCACCCAAGACGACCAAACCTAACCTCAAGGTCATCCAAGTAGAAAAATTTAAAAAAAAAACACATAAAATCGGGAATAAATGGAAAAAATTAAAAAAAAAATTAAAGGAAAATTAAAAAGAAAAAAAATTGAAAAAAAACATCAAAATTACAAAAAAAAATGAATGATTAAACAGTAAATCAAATCAAATGTTTATTTATTGACATGAAAAGGTTACGACAAAAATATCTATCTTCTAGCATTGTCTTCATAATCCAATCATGGGTTGAGTTGACAATATTGTGGAGCTCCATCAATCCAGTGGGGACTGCAATTGGTCTGGGAGATGACTCATTTGCCGGGCCGGCTTCTCGTCTCACTGCGGCCGCCGTCGCCCCACCGCCACCAGTTGTCCAGCTGCCACCGGTCATCCAACTGCTGCTGCCAGTCGTCCGGCTGCCGCCAGTCGCCCCACCACTGCCAGTCACCCCGCCGCCAGTCGTCCGGCCGCCACTGGTTGCCCCACCACTGCCAGTCACACCGCTGCCGGTTGTCCGGCCGCCGCTGGTCGCCCTACCGCCGCCAGTCATCCAGCCACCACTGCCAGTCGCCCCACCACCACTGGTCACACCACTGTCACTGACCATCCCGCTGCCAACAGTCGTCCTGCTGAGGCTGGCAATCATCCTGCCGCTGAGGTCAGGACGGCTTCAATTGGCAGTGACTCTTCATATAGGTAAAAAATCACCTTACTTTACTTTCGGCGATGCAATTTCAGTCACCCCCACTCCACCTCCCTCTGTCACATGACCAATGGCCACGCCCACCAGCATTAAGGGACTCTAGCTCAAGATGGTCATGCAGGACCTGTCACTCTACATGGTCATGGAGACCTATCACTCCAGATCAATATGTCCATGGTAGACCTACTACATCAAGATGTCCATGAAAGACTCTAGATCAACATGGCCATGCTGCTCTAGAGATCAAAATGGCATTGAAGATAGACATGACTTATTTAACATGGATATTTTCAATGACCCTCACTCCTCCTGTCACATGGACCATCATGTCTGTATGGGCATGGTTGGGGGTCATCCACTCAGTCGTTCAAACCTAACCCAACCTAACCCAACCTAACCCAACCTCACCTAACCTAACCTAACCAAACCTGAGTTTTTAGTTTCTAACCCAAATCCCCCCTCCCCCGCCCAAGGTCATTGTCCCCCATTGAAGGTCACAAAACCCAAGTTTTTAACCTCAAACCTAACCTAACATAACCTAACCTAACCTAACCTAACCTAACCTAACCTAACCAAACCCAAGTTTTTAGCCTCTAACCCAAATCCTCCCTTCCCCCGCCCAAGGTCATCGTCCCCCGTCGAAGGTCACATCGATTTCAAGGTCACCCATGATGTTCAAACCTAACCTAACCTAACCTAACGTAACCTAACCTAACCCAACCACTAAAAAGTTAACAGTTGATTGACAATTGACAATTGACAGTTGACAGTTGATTGACAGTTGACAATTGACAGTTCACAGTTGATTGACTGTTCACAGTTGATTGACAGTTGATTGACTGTTGACAATTGATAGTTGACAATTGACAGTTGACAATTGACAGTTGACAATTGACAGTTGACAGTTGACAGTTGACAGTTGACAATTGACAGTTGACAGTTGATTGACAGTTGATAGTTGATTGACAGTTGACAATTGACAGTTGACAGTTGATTGACAGTTGACAATTGACAGTTGACAGTTGATTGACAGTTGACAATTGACAGTTGACAGTTGATTGACAGTTGATTGACAGTTGACAATTGACAGTTGACAGTTGATTGACAGTTGACAATTGACAGTACACAGTTGATTGACTGTTCACAGTTGATTGACAGTTGATTGACAGTTGACAATTGATAGTTGACAATTGACAGTTGACAATTGACAGTTGACAATTGACAGTTGACAGTTGACAGTTGACAATTGACAGTTGACAGTTGATAGTTGATTGACAGTTGACAATTGACAGTTGACAGTTGATTGACAGTTGACAATTGACAGTTGACAGTTGATTGACAGTTGACAATTGACAGTTGACAGCTGATTGACAGTTGACAATTGACAGTTGACAGTTGATTGACAGTTGATTGACAGTTGACAATTGACGGTTGACAATTGACAATTGACAGTTGACAGTTGATTGACAGTTGACAATTGACAGTTCACAGTTGATTGACTGTTCACAGTTGATTGACAGTTGATTGACAGTTGACAATTGATAGTTGACAATTGACAGTTGACAATTGACAGTTGACAATTGACAGTTGACAGTTGACAGTTGACAATTGACAGTTGACAGTTGATTGACAGTTGATAGTTGATTGACAGTTGACAGTTGATTGACAGTTGACAATTGACAGTTGACAGTTGATTGACAGTTGACAATTGACAGTTGACAGTTGATTGACAGTTGACAGTTGATTAACAGTTGACAATTGACGGTTGACAATTGACAGTTGACAGTTGATTGACAGTTGACAATTGACAGTTGACAGTTGATTGACAGTTGATTGACAGTTGACAATTGATAGTTGACAATTGACAGTTGACAATTGACAGTTGACAATTGATTGACAGTTGATTGACAGTTGACAATTGACGGTTGACAATTGACAGTTGACAGTTGATTGACAGTTGACATTTGACAGTTGACAGTTGACAGTTGATGGTTGACAATTGTCAGTTGATAGTTGTGTGACAGTTGATTGACAGTTGACAATTGACGGTTGACAATTGACAGTTGATTGACAGATGACAATTGATGGTTGACAATATTGACAGTTGACAGTTGATTGACAGTTGACAGTTGATTGACAGTTGACAATTTACAGGTGAGAGTTGATTGACAGTTGACAATTGACGTTAACAATTGACAGTTGACAGTTGATTGACAGTTGACAGTTGATTGACAGTTGACAATTGACAGTTGACAGTTGATTAACAGTTGACAATTGACGGTTGACAATTGACAGTTGACAGTTGATTGACAGTTGACAATTGACAGTTGACAGTTGATTGACAGTTGACAATTGACAATTGACAGTTGACAGTTGACAATTGACAGTTGAAAGTTGATTGACAGTTGACAATTGACAGTTGACAGTTGATTGACAGTTGAATGACAGTTGACAATTGATAGTTGACAATTGACAGTTGACAATTGACAGTTGACAATTGACAGTTGACAGTTGACAGTTGACAATTGACAGTTGACAGTTGATTGACAGTTGATAGTTGATTGACAGTTGACAATTGACAGTTGACAGTTGATTGACAGTTGACAATTGACTGTTGACAGTTGATTGACAGTTGACAATTGACAGTTGACAGTTGATTGACAATTGACAGTTGACAGTTGATTGACAGTTGATTGACAGTTGACAATTGATGGTTGACAGTTGATGGTTGACAATTGTCAGTTGACAGTTGTGTGACAGTTGATTGACAGTTGACAATTGACAGTTGACAATTGACAGTTGACAGTTGATTGACAGATGACAATGATGGTTGACAATATTGACAGTTGACAGTTGATTGACAGTTGACAGTTGATTGACAGTTGACAATTTACAGGTGAGAGTTGATTGACAGTTGACAATTGACGTTAACAATTGACAGTTGACAGTTGATTGACAGTTGACAGTTGATTGACAGTTGACAATTGACAGTTGACAGTTGATTAACAGTTGACAATTGACGGTTGACAATTGACAGTTGACAGTTGATTGACAGTTGACAATTGACAGTTGACAGTTGATTGACAGTTGACAATTGACAATTGACAGTTGACAGTTGACAATTGACAGTTGAAAGTTGATTGACAGTTGACAATTGACAGTTGACAGTTGATTGACAGTTGAATGACAGTTGACAATTGATAGTTGACAATTGACAGTTGACAATTGACAGTTGACAATTGACAGTTGACAGTTGACAGTTGACAATTGACAGTTGACAGTTGATTGACAGTTGATAGTTGATTGACAGTTGACAATTGACAGTTGACAGTTGATTGACAGTTGACAATTGACTGTTGACAGTTGATTGACAGTTGACAATTGACAGTTGACAGTTGATTGACAATTGACAGTTGACAGTTGATTGACAGTTGATTGACAGTTGACAATTGATGGTTGACAGTTGATGGTTGACAATTGTCAGTTGACAGTTGTGTGACAGTTGATTGACAGTTGACAATTGACAGTTGACAATTGACAGTTGACAGTTGATTGACAGATGACAATTGATGGTTGACAATTGACAGTTGACAGTTGATTGACAGTTGACAGTTGATTGACAGTTGACAATTGACAGTTGACAGTTGATTGACAGTTGACAATTGACAATTGACAGTTGACAGTTGACAATTGACAGTTGATAGTTGATTGACAGTTGATAGTTGATTGACAGTTGACAATTGACAGTTGACAGTTGATTGACAGGTTTGGTTGGGTTAGGTTAGGTTAGGTTAGGTTAGAGGTTAAAAACTTGGGTTTCATGACCTTTGACAGGGGACCATGACCTTGGGTGGGGGAGGGGGGATTTGGGTTAGAGGCTGAAAATTTAGGTTTGGTTAGGTTAGGTTAGGTTAGGTTAGGTTAGGTTAGGTTAGGTTAGGTTAGGTTAGGTTAGGTAGGTTAGGTTAGGTTAGAGGTTAAAAACTTGGGTTTTGTGACCTTTGACGGGGGACGATGACCTTGTCGGGGGAGGGGCATCCAGCGGCGGCTGGATGACCGAAGACAGGGTGACTGGCAGTGGTGGGGCGACCAGTGGCGGCCGGACGACTGGCAGCGGGGTGACTGGCAGTGGTGGGGTGACTGGCAGCAGCCGGACAACTGGCGGCAGCATTTGGATGACCAGCTGCGGCTGGACAACCAGTGGCAGTGGGGCGACTGGTGGCCACAGCAAGACGAGGAGCCGGCCTGGCAAATGTGTCATCTCCCAGACCAATCGCAGTCCCCACTGGATTGATGGAGCTCCACAATATTGTCAACTCAACCGATGATTGGATTGCGACTAACAGCATTCTGGCAGAATGCCAATACGGTTTTAGACGTGACAAAAATGTTTCGGATATATTGTTTGATGTAAACAAGCAGCTTCATTTTTCTCTATCTAATAATATGCATCCAATCTTAATCTTCCTTGACCTCAAAAAAGCTTTCGATAGTATTGATCAGAGGAACCTTATCAGAAAATTGTCAGCTTTGGGTATCACTGGGAATGCACTTGCATGGTTTACTAGTTATTTATCTGGAAGGAGGCAGTGGTTTCAATTAATGGAGTAAGTGGTAATGAGCTTCCTGTCGACTTTGGGGTGGTACAGGGAAGCACTCTCGGGCCATTACTATTTCTCATATATATTAATAACATTTCCAGATTAAATTTACATGGGAGGCTATTTCTTTTTGCAGATGACACCTTAATTTTTGTTGAAGGGAGAACTTGGGAGGAGGCTTGTGATAGAGCTGAGTCTGACCTAAGATCTATCAAGAAATGGTTGGATCAGAATACCCTCTCTCTTAATATTGCAAAAACAAAGTTTATGCCCATTAGTCTAAGTAATAACTCAGATTCCAATTTTCATCCATTGAAAATTTACGAATGTGGAGTTGATGAGAGGAATGCTTGTTCTTGTGAAGTGATACAGAGAGTTTCTTCTTATAAGTATCTGGGGGTGGTGATTGATTCGAGAGTGAGATGGGCAGAACATACCAACTTCTTATTGTCTAAATTGACAATATATATATATGCATTCAGGTGTCTCAGTGATGTTTCAAATGCTAGGGAAATTAGACAGATGTATCATGCCTTCGTTCAGTCATTGCTATCATATGGTATACTGGCCTGGGGTGGTGCCTACCAGGTGCACATTAGCAGATTGAAGACTGTTTAGAAATCAATTCTCAAGGAAGGTTTAAAAAAAAATAGAAGATATTCCTCTGTGTTACTTTTTAGTGAGTCCAGAGTTTTGTCACTGAGAAAACTTTTCATAAAAGATCTGTTGATCTACATCTATAATAATTCCTATTCAATATTTACTCCTACAGAACATTCATATAATACAAGATATGCATCAGCAGTAGGTATAAACATAATACAACAAACAAGATCCTTTTCAATGACAAATTGTTTTTACATTTCTCATATTTTATTCCGAAATTTCCTTCTCCGTTCCAACCAGAATAGATTGTTGGATGTAGTTTCTAACTCTGCGTTCAAGTGGCACTTGAAGAACTGGCTGTTTGATATCAGTGAGGATAATGCCGTCTCACTCATTGTTACTGGGGGTGAACATGTTTGATTCATTTTGGGCGCCTTCAGTGAGATTTATTTCTGTTATGTCATGCTTGTCTGTTCTGATTTTCCTGACTTGTTATTTAGATTGTAGCCTTCCTCGCTATTCCTTTGTTTTCATTATCTTTTATTTATAAATTTTAAGTTATTTATAATTATTCAGTTTTCCTCTTTTTTTAATCCCTTTATAATGCATGGGGATTATAGATTCATCATTGAAAATTATTTTAATGTAGTTTAGATCTCTTATAAAAATTGAGATCTCTCTTTATAATTATAGATATAACGCATATTGTTATGATAACTAGAGCTTACGCACAGGCCTCTGTTGCCTATGTAAGCTCTTTCCTATCTGATACAAGAATTTTATACAAGAATAAAATTGTAATAGCTCAAGAGTTTTATCGTTTAGTATCGTTCTATATTTTGTTGTTTGTTTTTAGTAAGTATATTATATCGTTTCTTGAATTGTATAAACTTTATTGCTCAAGATTCTATGTAACTGCTTTGAATTGTATTCAGAAGGAAAAAAAATTGAATTGAATTGAAGACAATGATGGAAGATAGATATTTTCGTTGTAACCTTTTCATGTCAATAAATAAACATTTGATTTGATTTACTGTTTTATCATTCACTTTTTTTTTTGTAATTTTGATGTTTTTTTTCAATTATTTTTTTAATTTTTATTTTATTTTTTTTTTAATTTTTTCCATTTATTCCTGATTTTATGTGTTTTTTTTCAAATTTAATTCAATTTCTTTCTTTTTTTAATTTTTTAATTTTATTTTTATTATTTTTTTTTATTTTTTTTTAATTTTTTTACTTGGATGACCTTGAGGTTAGGTTTGGTTGACTTGGGTGACCTTGAGGTCAGGTTTGGTCGACTTGGGTGACCTTGAGGTTAGGTTTGGTTGTCTTGGGTGACCTTGAGGTTAAAGGCGGTTCTGGGACATTTGCTCCAGGATTGGCAAAATATATCTACTTATGATGTTTGAAGCTAAAATTCGGGCTTTTTCCAAAATACAAGGAGCATTGTTGTCAGGTCGTGTACCTGAAAATCTATATGGGATGGATCACTCTACCTGGTCTCAGATTGTAGAGCACAAAATTACGACTAGAGTCAATTATACATTTGAATCGGAAGATATTGTTGATCAAAAAACTAAAATTCAATAAAATAGTTTTTTTCGTAAAATTTCACTCTTTTTGAAAAATTTTAACTCAGTACTCATTGGAGATGAAAAGTTTCGAATTATCTCATTGTATTCAGAATTTTATAATCTAAAAAAGGAAACAATTTTTCTGTCCGATCATGAATTTGGCTGAAAACTGAAAAATGAACCGAAAGTATTTGGGCCACTCTGTATCTAGCACAAGGGAATTTTGGATAGTTTTGGACTTTTCTCATGTATCCACTTAATTTATTGAAAATTTTGATCTACACAAATTGTAAGAAAATATAAACTATATAATTTATGGTTTGTAATTTAATTGCAAGCACACACCTTTTTTATGTCCATATTGACTGGACTTTGAGTCCATCTCCTTAATGTCCACTTCAAGCCTAGTTTCACTAGAGCCTATTATAGGAAGTGATTCTATAGACAACTGCAATATGTTATGTAGTTTTGTTATATCATAGTCTATGCTGACAGCGAGTAGAATGTTTGGAAATCCAGTGTGACTTATATAACATTGATTGATTAGAAATAAAACTATGATGTTGTAGTAATGTATTGAATCTACCTTTCGCAAGTTCTGGAATATTTTTATTGAACTGATCATTATGGCCATTTCTGCAATCCTCCAAATCGGATTTTGTGAGGTCACTTGTATCAGCATTCGTTTTGAATTTTTGAATAGCTATGGATAAAAATTGTCAAATTATCAATAACCTGTTTTATAATAAATTTACAAGGTAGTTAAGAGCCAACCTGTAACTGTAGGTCAGATCATCTCTCGTGAAAAAGCTAGGGCTATAGACTAAAACCTGCATTTACACCGGAGTTAATAACAAAAGATTTTAAAACTTCTTTGATAACAAGAAATTTCCTGTTAAAAGCACGAGTTATTAACTTTTGTTAAGAGAAATTGTTGACCATTCACTCAAGTTCATAACCCGTGTTATCAACTCCAGTGTAAACGCAGCTTATGAGTGAACAGAGGTTATATCTGTGCAAAAGCTGTTCCTGTCATCGTCAAAAGTAGTCCTCTCTCCTAATAAGTAAAATAGTAGGCTAACGACACCGTCATGAAAGTTCTCAAAGAGGTAAATTCTGTTTGTACTGTTGCTAGTCCTGATACTGTGAATAAACTTTGTATTTCTATACATTGAAAATGCAAGTTTTTATTTCCTTCCTATTCTCACCTGTAGAATGAAATATTTGGGGAATGAGTGATATTTCACTAACTTCCTTCTTATCATGTTTGACTAGAGCATCTATATAATAAGAGAGAGTAAGGTTGTGTTTGTTCGCATCAAAACATGTCAACTTGTGGATTACATACCGGAAAAACGGGAATGATTCAGATATCCAAATTTTGCACATAGATTCTAAAAATATCAATCTCTTGCGCCTTGAAGCTCAAATTCCAATTTTCCTTCTAGATTTTTCAGAATTTAAGTTTAAAATTCATTCACGGGACATCAAGTTCATACGGCTCACATTGTTCCATTGTTGTGACATGTGTTTTTTCATGAGGAGGCTATAACATTGTTACAAGATTTTCAATTTCAGCGTGGTCGTGGTCTAGCGGTAGAGTACTCGACTTCGGAGCAAAGGCTTCTCGTTTCGAGTACCCGATTCTTCCATTTTTTTTCTGTTCTTGACTTTTTCCCTCGAAACGTTATTAAAATAAATCATTTATTTAAGGAAATTGTTTTCATTATGATTGAAATTGGATTTCATTGAATAATTATCCAATGTAAAATTTTGAAACCAGTACAAATGAAATGGTCATAGGTTTCACGCTGTATCATTGGAATTCATGAGTAAAACATGAACAGATAACAAAAAATCAGTAATAATTTTTATTCTACAGCTATGATGTACTATCAAACACAAATTCGGAGTGAAACGAATATTGTAGGTATTTTTTTGGGAATTGGGGAAACAAAAGGCTGCTTGATTAAAATTGTGGAGGATCCAATAAATTGATACTAAAAATGATGTATTGAAAGAAATCAATATGATACTGTTAGGGTTTCAAGTATTATGTCTTCTTTAGCTATCTATTATATAATAATGGAAAAATTGGCTACCACATATGGGATGGGAAATACATGACTGACACATCATCACGTCTGAACTACTGGACTGATTAATCTTGAAATTTGCATAAAGATTCTTAATTTACCGAGGATGATTATAAGCCTATTTTAGATTGGTCAAGATTTCAGTAGGTAAAGTCTTCAGTTTGTCAAGTTTTTAATCAGACCCTTGCAGAGCACGGGTAACCTGCTAGTATTATAATATAAGGTCGGTTTGATGGAAGCGAGTATTGCTTATTCTAATGGCTGGTTTCCGAACTCAGGATTTAGCTAAGTTCTAGAATTTAAACAGCTGAAGTTAGAAAATTGCTTTCCGAAACGGGGGGTAGTCATAGTCCACGTTTGAATTAAATTTCAAAAAACTAGAAAATTGAACACAGAATAGAATAAAGAGGAATAGAGTGAAGTTTCAGCTATTTTGAACAATTTAGGAGTAGTATAAAAAGGGGGAGTCTGGTGCACAAGTGCACCAGACTCCCCCTTAACCTCATGGTCACCCAAGGTCACCAAACCTGACCTCAAGGTCATCTAGGTCAACCAAACCTAACCTCAAGGTCATCCAGGTCAACCAAACCTAACCTCAAGGTCATCCACGTCATCCAAACCTAACCTCAAGGTCATCCACATCATCCAAACCTAACCTCAAGGTCATCCACGTCATCCAAACCTAACCTCAAGGTCATCCACGTCATCCAAACCTAACCTCAAGGCCATCTAGGTCAACCACACCTAACCTCAAGGTCATCCAGGTCAACCACACCTAACCTCAAGGCCATCCAGGGCAACCACACCTAACCTCAAGGCCATCCAAGGCAACCACACCCAACCTCAAGGCCATCCAGGCCAACCTAACCTAACTCAAAAAAAAAAAAAATATTAAAAAAAAATTAGAAGAAAAAATTGAAAAAAAAAATTAAAAAAAAAAAATTAAAAACACATAAAATCGGGAATAAATGGGAAAAAAGGGAATAAAGGGAAAAAAATTTCCTTAAGGATCTTGAACTGGGGCTATAAAAGGAGTTGTTTTGCAAGGAGTGGGACATTGTATCTTATGCAGTTGTGTCGCCAGTACATGTATGTGCTGCCAGTATGTGTGTGTGATTTTCGTGTATTGGTTTTGGATTACTTTAATCTTTATCAACATCAAGAGTAAGTACCAGTGCATTTTATAGTTATATATATATTTATATTATATTCCTGATTTGACAATGAAATTTGAAAGAGTTGAATTCTGAAGTAGATGGTTTGAGACTGTCAATTAAATTCTAAAATGACTTAAATTCAAAAATGACTAGTTTAATTATGAATTAGGTTCCAATACATAGAGTAAATGACATAGTCAAAAATGACTAGTGTAATTATGAATTAGGTTCCAATACATACAAGCTGAGAGTTTAATCATGAATTATGTTCTTTGAGTTGGTGGTTGTAATTCAACCTAACCTAAAAAACGTATAACAAGTCTTTACCATAGAATTAGGCTGTACCCACACTATGTTTGACATTGATAGTGTGTATGTCGTTTCAGACATAGAAGTAGATCCCTATCATGAAGTAGATCCTAGACCCCCATTCACATTCCCCCACCCCCACCATACAGCTCCCGACCATCATCCCCTAGAACATTTAATATAAACACCTATGAACCCCGATCCTAGATATTGATACTGATTCACTGCCTTCATCCCCAACATCTGTTGATAGTGATGAAGGTATATATATATATATATATAGAGTTGAATACTGCATACCATACTTATACAATATTGTTTTGCATTGTTCCAGATGAGCAAAGCTGCACGATGTCAACAAACAGCAAACTCAGTGGACGAGTTTGTTGTTCTGGAGGAGGCATTTAAATCCCGAATCACGACTCTATACTACAATAATGCATACAAGGATGAGCCTGCCAAAGATTTCCACACCTTTCTGAGCGGTCTGAAGGATAAAATTGTTCACATCATCAGTCAGCAACTGCAGACACATGGAGCAATGAAGTTCAATCTAGTATTGGAGGCAACATATTTCCGCAGCACCCTTGATAAGACCTTCTTCAAACAAGAAGAGTTTCGGAATGTTGCCTTCAAAACTCCAAACTACACCATCTTCAGTATCATCAATCTTCCAGACATCATCAACCAAGCATGCATGACCCTACTGGATGAGGAGTCAAAATTTGAAGGAAATTCCAGTGGATGGAGTTTGCTTATCATCAATGGATTGCTCATCAGGATTAGCAAACATACTGCCCTGCGTGGATCATCCTACATCAGTCTTCCACCTCTTCTATCAGCACGAAAGGCAATCATCAATCCTATAAACAAGGACCAGCAATGTTTCAAATGGGCTACCCTCGCCAAACATGTACAAGGCAGTAATCCTGAACAAGTTGACAATCGATACCATCAATTGGAAGAGAGATACAACTTTTCAGGCATTGGATTTCCCACTACCATCAGTCAAATCGATAGATTTGAGAAAGATAATCCGGAGGTATCAGTTAATATTTATGGTGTGGATGAGAAGAATGTTATATTTCCAAGAAGAGTTGGAAATGCAATGAAGGCAGATCACTTTGATCTTCTCCTCCTCTGTGAGAGTGATGATGATGAAAACAGCACCCTTGAGGATGACAATGAACATGAATCAAATAGCCACTACTGCTACATTAAAAATTTTGAAAGACTTGTGAGATCCCAACTCACAAAACATAAAAGTAAAATTATCATCTGCAGACGATGTTTCACCCATTACACCCTTGACAGAGATGGAGAACGCAGGATGGCTGAGCATGAGGAGTATTGTGCTAGCAATAATACAGCAAGAATCATCATGCCACAGGTTGGAAAAGATGGTAAACCTCCAACCTTAAAGTTTGAGAAACATGTGCAAAAGTATAGAGTACCTTTCGTAGCATACGCCGATTTTGAGTGCATCCTGGAGAAACCTGATGGAGACAATGAACAATGGATTGGTAAAGCTACCAAAGTTATCCAGTATCATCGGGCAATGAGTTACTGCTTATACTTTGTGCGGGACCCATATTTGGAAGATTCCTGGCTAACAATCACTAACCTAATTCCTCATGAGCCGATTGTCTACAGGGGTCCTGATGCCGCCAAACATTTCATGAAGACCCTCACCATGTATGCAAAAGATCTAGATGAGGCAATTGACTGCAGGAATATCAAGTTGCTCCCACTAACCAAAAGAGAGCAAGCACGACATAATGCAGCTGATTTCTGTGACCATTGTCATATAACTGGTATCTACCGGGATGCATTGTGTCATAAATGCAACCTGCAGCGACAGCGACAATCATTCATACCAGTGTTTCTCCACAACTCTTCAAACTACGATACACACCTCATTATTCCAGAGCTGGGTAGAGATAAGGATCAGCTGTTTGTCATCCCAAACTCATCAGAAAAGTATATATCATTCACCAAACGAATATCTCCAAAAATGCACCTTTGATTCATCGATACATTTCGGTTTACGCCTGATAGTTTAGACAATCTGGTCACCAACCTAGTCAAATCAGCATCGAATCCGGAAGACTTGTCCAAAGTGCTGCCACATACTTCCAAGGTGTTTGGAAACAAATTGAGCCTCGTCTCAAGGAAAGGAGTGTTTCCATACGACTACTGCGATTCATGGCAGAGACTTGAAGGAACATTGCTACCACCCAAAGAGGCATTTTTCAGCAAGCTGGTTGATAGGAGTGTTAGCAGTGATGATTATGAACATGCTCAAACTGTGTGGAACCAATTCAGTTGTAGAACTCTGGGAGAGTACAGTGACCTATACTTGAAAACAGATGTTCTCCTGTTGGCCAATGTCTTTGAGAGCTTCTGTGATGTATGCATGAAGACTTATGATTTGGATTGTGCACACTACTTTACATCTCCAGGCTTTTCCTTTGATGTCATGCTGAAATATACTAAAGTTGAGCTTGAGCTCCTTACTGACTATGACATGTACATGTTTATTGAGCGAGGTATCAGAGGAGGAATAACAAATTGTATACACCGTCATGCTGTAGCCAACAATGCCTACACAGGAGCGCCTATTGACCCCAAGAAGCCTACATCATATCTCCTGTACACAGATGCAAACAACCTGTACGGCTGGGCAATGTGCCAACCACTTCCATGCCGGAAATTCCAGTGGATGAAGAAAGATGAGTTGGAGGGGGTGAGCAGAGGTATAGAGGGTGTTGGAGATGTTCAAAAGATTGGCTACATCTTGGAGGTGGACATTGAGTACCCTTCTGAATTGCATAATGAGCACAATGACTACCCATTCCCGGCAGAGAACAAAAAAACTCTTAAATCCAATCATGTACGACTCATGACGGCTCTAAGCAATCCCGAACATTATGTATGTCACTACCGCACCCTAAAACAGGCAGTACAACCTGGATTGAAAATCACTAAAGTTCATCAAGGTGTAAGGTTTGAGCAGGAGGACTTCCTAGCACCCTACATCATGCTTAATACAAAGCTAAGACAGCAGTCAAATAATAAGTTTGGAAAGAACTTTTTCAAACTCATGAACAATGCTGTGTTTGGTAAAACAATAGAGAATGTGCGAAAAAGAATGAGCATGGAGCTAGTGAGTGATGAGAAGCGATCGAAGAAACTGATTGCTCGACCAGTGTACAAGGACTGCATCATCTCTGGTGAGAATATCTGTGCTGTTACGATGCATAAAGAGAAAGTGGAGCTCAATAAGCCTATCTAGTTGATTGATAAAGAAAGCTAAAGGAGTGAGGAGACCAATAATTGGGCGAGAACTCTCAAAAATGCATCCAGATGCTGAACGTTACATAGGCTTCCAAGACTATCTAGATTGTCTATATGGTGATGAGGATATCTATAGAGAACAAGTGATGTTTGGCACTAGGAAACATCAGATCATGACTCAAGTCATGAGAAAGAAGGCACTGAGCAAAGCTGATGAGAAGAGGTATATTCTAGATGATGGAAGTACAACTCTTGCACATGGACATTACAAGATCCCCACTCTAGCACACATTGATGAGGAGAAGGATGAGGAGGCAGAGGAGGAGGATGAGAAGGAGGAGGAGGAGGAGGAGGGGGAGGATTATGATGTGGAGGAAGAGATGATTGACTCTCAAGAAATTCCCAAGGTTCAGGCAGCTAGCAGTACTACAACAACTAAAGGGCTACATTCCTCATCACATGATGAGCTCATTGATGAAGTCAATGAGTCAGGAAGCAGTACTATCCCTGCTAAACGATCACATCCCTTATCAAATGATGAGCTTGCTGATATGATCAATGACTATAAAATAGATGGTGATGCATCCCAGTACAGCATTCTGAGAAAATTGCTTGAAAAGTGAGTCATACCTCATGCCTGGAAGTGTCAACAAATCCACTGTGCATAAAATCTGCGCACATGTCTTCACCCTACATTCATATCGCAAGACTTTTTGGAAGCGGTCATCATCAGTTGAGGTCTGTGCACCGTGCTGTAAGGACGCCGCCCATCACCCCACCGCCGCCAGTCAGCCCACCATCGCCACCAGTTGTCCCACCACCTCCGCCAGTCGCCCCACCACCGCCGCCAGTCGCCCCACCACAGCCGCCAGTCGCCACACCAACGCCGCCATTCGCCCCACCACCGCCGCCAGTCGCCCCACCACCGCTGCCAGTCGCCCGATCACTGCTGCCAGTCGCCCCACCACCGCCGCCAGTGGCCCCACCACCGCCGCCAGTCGCCCCACCATCATCAGTTGAGGTCTGTGCACAGTGCTGTGCGAGAGAGTCAAATACTATTGAATGTATAACCATTGTAATATGATAATAAAAAAATAAACCCTCATTGGATGATCCACTGTCTAAAACTACTCTCATGTAAAGATGTGAACATGTATGAAATAAACCTCATTTTATGTGTTAACTATTGATTGAGAGTTTCATTAATTCATATAGGTAAAAAATCACCTTACTTTACTTTAGGCGACCCCACTCCAACTCCCTCTGTGACATGACCAATGGCCACACCCACCAGCATTAAGGGACTCTAGCTCAAGATGGTCATACAGGACCTGTCACTCTACCTGGTCATGGAGACCTATCACTCCAGATCAATATGTCTATGGTAGACCTACTGAATCAAGATGTCCATGGAGACTCTAGATCAACATAGCCATGCTGCTCTAGAGATCAAAATGGCATTGAAGATAGATATTTTCAATGACTTCCACTCCATGCTCAGACATGACATATGGACATTCTCAATGACCCTCACTCCTCCTGTCATATGGACCATCATGTCTATATGGCATAATTGAGTCGTCCACCCAGTGGTCAGTCAGTTCAATTACTGTTCAGTCACTGTTCAGTCACTGTTCAGTCACTGTTTAACTATTCAATTACTGTTCAGTCACTGATCAGTCACTGTTCAGTCACTGTTCAGTTACTGATCAGTTACTGTTCAGTTACTGTTCAGTCACTGTTCAGTCACTGTTTAGTCACTGATCAGTCACTGTTCAGTCACTGCTCACTTACAGCAAGCTGTAATGAGCTTGGACCTAGTTGTTGAAGTATACATAGTATAGGAGTTACAAGAAGGGCCAGAATTGGTCACTATTGCAATCAAACAGGTATACTGAAGGAACAATAGTTGATATACTTTACAGTTTGAAAACCTTGAAGCATTGTATGTGTCAAACTATTGGATAGAGGAAGAATTACTCCAGTAGGAATAAGGAGAGAGTTATTTTCTGTATCTGATTGCCTTGACCACATCATCAGCTGACTTGCTTTTAATTGCTATAGCAAAGGCAAACCTATTAAGGCAATTGATAATAGTAATTATGTATCTATAACCTTTGTTCTGTCGAGCATATGGTATCATCTTAACAGGGTCAGCTTGATAGAGGTCATCAAGACCTTTGACTGTAACCTTTCTTGTTGGGGAAATTCCAACAAGTTTGCTTGTGCAGCTCTTGTGCTAATACTGTCTTATCCATACTGGATATATGAACTTGCTAATTAGCATTTATATAGGCATCAGGCTGTTGAGCTCAACCATCATGAACTTCCTGCATGGTATGATAAAGACAAGTTTATCATAGTAGGATTCTTCCTATTGTATTTACTCTATCTTAAATGTCTAACAGTGCTCACTCTAGAAGTTGAAGGGTGTATGGGATAAGATGTACAGCATCTTTCTCTTGAAATAACACACTCTCTCTTTTATTGATACATAGCATAATATATAAACTGAGCATTCATATGAATAATAAGATTATTTACATTACAATTCAATAGATTCCGTCCAATATATCGAGAACCATCCAGTGATATAATTCACCCAATCTATCACTTATTTCGCAGAATCCTCTGCTGAATGAGAATTTCAAGATGGCTGCTCCCTCGCATAGATTGGTATAGCTTGACACTTTGGTATCATGAAAGATGGATGTTAGTGTCTCTAGAAAGTTTGGAGCTGTTCCAAACGGTTCTGGTAGGTCCTTATCTCCAAACTTCAGAAATGGTTGCACAATCCATTGGTTGCTGGTTACTAGTAGACAGTCTCTGCACTCACACATATCTGCTTGCTCCACTGCAGGCTGATGTTGGCACTGGGTCTGGTGCAGTGGTAGTGGTAACAGCAGGAGTACTAGCTGGAGTAGTAGCTGGAGTTGCAGCTGATGCTAGTTCTTTACAGCACTGTGCACAGACCTCAACTGATGATGGTGGGGCGACTGGCGTCGGTGGTGAGGCGACTGGCGGCGGTGGTGGGGTGACTGGCGGCAGTGGTGGGGTGACTGGCGGCGGTGGTGGGGCAACTGGCGGCGGTGGTGGGATGACTGGTGGCGATGGTGGGCTGACTGGCGGCAGTGGGATGATGGGCGGCATCCTTACAGCACGGTGCACAGACCTCAACTGATGATGACCGCTTCCAAAAAGTCTTGCGATATGAATGTAGGGTGGAGACATGTGCGCAGATTCTATGCACAGTGGATTTGTTGAAACTTCCAGGCATGAGGTATGACTCACTTTTCAAGCAATTTTCTCAGAATGCTGTACTGGGATGCATCACCATCTATTTTATAGTCATTGATCATATCAGCAAGCTCATCATTTGATAAGGGATGTGATCGTTTAGCAGGGATAGTACTGCTTTCTGACTCATTGACTTTATCAATGAGCTCATCATGTGATGAGGAATGTAGCCGTTTAGTTGTTGTAGTACTGCTAGCTGCCTGAACCTTGGGAATTTCTTGAGAGTCAATCATCTCTTCCTCCACATCATAATCCTCCTCCTCCTCCTCCTCCTCCTCCTCCTCCTCATCCTCCTCCTCTGCCTCCTCATCCTTCTCCTCATCAATGTGTGCTAGAGTGGGGATCTTGTAATGTCCATGTGCAAGAGTTGTAATTCCATCATCTAGAATATACCTCTTCTCATCAGCTTTGCTCAGTGCCTTCTTTCTCATGACTTGAGTCATGATCTGATGTTTCCTAGTGCCAAACATCACTTGTTCTCTATAGATATCCTCATCACCATATAGACAATCTAGATAGTCTTGGAAGCCTATGTAACGTTCAGCATCTGGATGCATTTTTGAGAGTTCTCGCCCAATTATTGGTCTCCTCACTCCTTTAGCTTTCTTTATCAATCAACTTGTCAGCTGATTTGGATCACTATTGTAACACCTACAAGCATATAGCTTTGATCATAGGCCTACATACTCAAGTGGCGCTCGGCCAGCATATTCGTCTTTGAACTTTCCAAGCACCATTTTGTTTGCATCCGAGTAGCATGGGTGGTCTGCAGGGTACTCTGAAGTGTCAAAGGTATCTTTAAGCTGCTGGTTGTTGATGATATCTTTGTACATGTCCTCTGTCTTGACAAGGTAGAATAAGCTATCAGTATCTTGATATAAGAGTTGAAGACAGTCCTTGTAGATGGGCTTCATGATGTTATAATGGAATTCATACATGAGGGTTTTGCTGATGTCAAGCACTGATAACCCTATATAGATAGGCTTATTGAGCTCCACTTTCTCTTTATGCATCGTAACAGCACAGATATTCTCACCAAAGATGATGCGGTCCTTGTACACTGGTCGAGCAATCAGTTTCTTCAATCGCTTCTCATCAATCACTAGCTCCATGCTCATTCTTTTTCGCACATTCTCCATCGTTTTACCAAACACAGCATTGTTCATGAGTTTGAAAAAGTTCTTTTCAAACTTATTCTCTGACTGCTGTCTTAGCTTTGTATTGATGAAGGGTGCTAGGAAGTCCTCCTGCTCAAACCTTACACCTCGATGAACTTTAGTGATTTTCAATCCATGTTGTACTGCCTGTTTTAGGGTGCGGTAGTGACATACATAATGTTCGCGATTGCTTAGAGCTGTCATGAGTCGTACATGATTGGATTTAAGAGTTTTTTTGTTCTCTGCCAGGAATGGGAAGTCATTGTGCTCATCATGCAATTCAGAAGGGTACTCAATGTCCACCTCCAAGATGTAGCCAATCTTTTGAACATCTCCAACACCCTCTATACCTCTGCTCACCCCCTCCAACTCATCTTTCTTCATCCACTGGAATTTCTGGCATGGAAGTGGTTGGCACATTGCCCAGCCGTACAGGTTGTTTGCATCTGTGTACAGGAGATATGATGTAGGCTTCTCGGGGTCAATAGGCGCTCCTGTGTAGGCATTGTTGGCTACAGCATGACGGTGTATACAATTTGTTATTCCTCCTCTGATACCTCGCTCAATAGACATGTACATGTCATAGTCAGTAAGGAGCTCAAGCTCAACTTTAGTATATTTCAGCATGACATCAAAGGAAAAGCCTGGAGATGTAAAGTAGTGTGCACAATCCAAATCATAAGTCTTCATGCATACATCACAGAAGCTCTCAAAGACATCGGCCAACAGGAGAACATCTGTTTTCAAGTATAGGTCACTGTACTCTCCCAGAGTTCTACAACTGAATTGGTTCCACACAGTTTGAGCATGTTCATAATCATCACTGCTAACACTCCTATCAACCAGCTTGCTGAAAAATGCCTCTTTGGGTGGTAGCAATGTTTCTTCAAGTCTCTGCCATGAATCGCAGTAGTCGTATGGAAACACTCCTTTCCTTGAGACAAGGCTCAATTTGTTTCCAAACACCTTGGCAGTATGTGGCAGCACTTCGGACAAGTCTTCCGGATTCGATGCTGATTTGACTAGGTTGGTGACCAGATTGTCTAAACTATCAGGCGTAAACCGGAATGTATCGATGAATCAAAGGTGCATTTTTGGAGATATTCGTTTGGTGAATGATATATACTTTTCTGATGAGTTTGGGATGACAAACAGCTGATCCTTATCTCTACCCAGCTCTGGAATAATGAGGTGTGTATCGTAGTTTGAAGAGTTGTGGAGAAACACTGGTATGAATGATTGTCGCTGTTGCTGCAGGTTGCATTTATGACACAATGCATTCCGGTAGATACCAGTTATATGACAATGGTCATACACCTTATCTTTATTGAACCACTCATTGCAGGCCTCACAGAAATCAGCTGCATTATGTCGTGCTTGCTCTCTTTTGGTTAGTGGGAGCAACTTGATATTCCTGCAGTCAATTGCCTCATCTAGATCTTTTGCATACATGGTGAGGGTCTTCATGAAATGTTTGGCGGCATCAGGACCCCTGTAGACAATCGGCTCATGAGGAATTAGGTTAGTGATTGTTAGCCAGGAATCTTCCAAATATGGGTCCCGCACAAAGTATAAGCAGTAACTCATTGCCCGATGATACTGGATAACTTTGGTAGCTTTACCAATCCATTGTTCATTGTCTCCATCAGGTTTCTCCAGGATGCACTCAAAATCGGCGTATGCTACGAAAGGTACTCTATACTTTTGCACATGTTTCTCAAACTTTAAGGTTGGAGGTTTACCATCTTTTCCAACCTGTGGCATGATGATTCTTGCTGTATTATTGCTAGCACAATACTCCTCATGCTCAGCCATCCTGCGTTCTCCATCTCTGTCAAGGGTGTAATGGGTGAAACATCGTCTGCAGATGATAATTTTACTTTTATGTTTTGTGAGTTGGGATCTCACAAGTCTTTCAAAATTTTTAATGTAGCAGTAGTGGCTATTTGATTCATGTTCATTGTCATCCTCAAGGGTGCTGTTTTCATCATCATCACTCTCACAGAGGAGGAGAAGATCAAAGTGATCTGCCTTCATTGCATTTCCAACTCTTCTTGGAAATATAACATTCTTCTCATCCACACCATAAATATTAACTGATACCTCCAGATTATCTTTCTCAAATCTATCGATTTGACTGATGGTAGTGGGAAATCCAATGCCTGAAAAGTTGTATCTCTCTTCCAATTGATGGTATCGATTGTCGACTTGTTCAGGATTACTGCCATGTACATGTTTGGCGAGGATAGCCCATTTGAAACATTGCTGGTCCTTGTTTATAGGATTGATGATTGCCTTTCGTGCTGATAGAAGAGGTGGAAGACTGATGTAGGATGATCCACGCAGGGCAGTATGTTTGCTAATCCTGATGAGCAATCCATCGATGATAAGCAAACTCCATCCACTGGAATTTCCTTCAAATTTTGACTCCTCATCCAGGAGGGTCATGCATGCTTGGTTGATGATGTCTGGAAGATTGATGATACTGAAGATGGTGTAGTTTGGAGTTTTGAAGGCAACATTCTGAAACTCTTCTTGTTCGAAGAAGGTCTTATCAAGGGTGCTGCGGAAATGTGTTGCCTCCAATACTAGATTGAACTTCATTGCTCCATGTGTCTGCAGTTGCTGACTGATGATGTGAACAATTTTATCCTTCAGACCGCTCAGAAAGGTGTGGAAATCTTTGGCAGGCTCATCCTTGTATGCATTATTGTAGTATAGAGTCATGAGTCAGGATTTAAATGCCTACTCCAGAACAACAAACTCGTCCACTGAGTTTGCTGTTTGTTGACATCGTGCAGATTTGCTCATCTGGAACAATGCAAAACAATATTGTATAAGTATGGTATGCAGTATTCAACTCTATATATATATATATATATATATATATATATATATATTATATATATATATATATATATATACCTTCATCACTATCAACAGATGTTGGGGATGAAGGCGGTGAATCAGTATCAATATCTAGGATCGGGGTTCATAGGTGTTTATATTAAATGTTCTAGGGGATGATGGTCGGGAGCTGTATGGTGGGGGTGGGGGAATGTGAATGGGGGTCTAGGATCTACTTCATGATAGGGATCTACTTCTATGTCTGAAACGACATACACACTATCAATGTCAAACATAGTGTGGGTACAGCCTAATTCTATGGTAAAGACTTGTTATACGTTTTTTAGGTTAGGTTGAATTACAACCACCAACTCAAAGAACATAATTCATAATTAAACTCTCAGCTTGTATGTATTGGAACCTAATTCATAATTACACTAGTCATTTTTGACTATGTCATTTACTCTATGTATTGGAACCTAATTCATAATTAAACTAGTCATTTTTGAATTCAAGTCATTTTAGAATTTAATTGACAGTCTCAAACCATCTACTTCAAAATTCAACTCTTTCAAATTTCATTGTCAAATCAGGAATATAATATAAATATATATATATATAACTATAAAATGCACTGGTACTTACTCTTGATGTTGATAAAGATGAAAGTAATCCAAAACCAATACACGAAAATCACACACATGTACTGGCAGCACATACATGTACTGGCGACACAACTGCATAAGATACAATGTCCCACTCCTTGCAATACAACTCCTTTTATAGCCCCAGTTCAAGATCCTTAGGGAAATTTTTTTTCCCTTTTTTTCCCTCTTTTTCCCATTTATTCCCGATTTTATGTGTTTTTAATTTTTTTTTTATTTAAATTTTTTTTTTTTTAACTTTTTTTTTATTTATTTTTTTTTCTAATTTTTTTTAATTTTTTTTTTCTTGAGTTAGGTTAGGTTGGCCTGGATGGCCTTGAGGTTGGGTGTGGTTGCCTTGGATGGCCTTGAGGTTAGGTGTGGTTGCCCTGGATGGCCTTGAGGTTAGGTGTGGTTGAACTGGATGACCTTGAGGTTAGGTGTGGTTGACCTAGATGGCCTTGAGGTTAGGTTTGGATGACGTGGATGACCTTGTGGTTAGGTTTGGATTACGTGGATGACCTTGAGGTTAGGTT
Organism: Nilaparvata lugens; assembly: GCF_014356525.2. Classification (NCBI taxonomy): domain Eukaryota; kingdom Metazoa; phylum Arthropoda; class Insecta; order Hemiptera; family Delphacidae; genus Nilaparvata; species Nilaparvata lugens. The sequence continues at coordinate 20,269,420 of NC_052512.1, forward strand.
TGGATGACATGGATGACCTTGAGGTTAGGTTTGAATGACGTGGATGACCTTGAGGTTAGGTTTGGATGACGTGGATGACCTTGAGGTTAGGTTTGGTTGACCTGGATGACATTGAGGTTAGGTTTGGTTGACCTAGATGTCCTTGAGGTTAGGTTTGGTGACCTTGGGTGACCTTGAGGTGAAGGGGGAGTCTGGTGCACTTGTGCACCAGTCTCCCCCTTTTCATACTACTTTTAGGCGTGTTTTATTCTGTCAAAGAAAAACGTTTTCAATTACAGAAATGAGAAAAATATAAAGATTACCATAAAAACTATGACTACGCCCTGTTTCAGAAAGCCAATTTTGCTTTTGGACTCCAGCTGATTAAAGTCCAGAACCAATACCTATTATTAGTTCAGGCCCCAGAACTAAAGCTATGATAAATTATGACGTCATGACATGTAGATCGATGAGCTACTGGCGATAGGCAAGCGAAATAAGAGCGCTGATGCTTGTTATCACATCTGATATGGTAACCAACAAAATTCTAATTACCAATTTTATTTTCACGGTCTTCCATTTCTATGAATATGGTTTGTTCAACATTCTTCTGACATTTGTTTGTAAAAATTAATGATAAATTTAGGGTTTTAAATCATGGGATTCTGTTGTTGTGTAATATTGTACAAGGAATGAATAAATAAATTTGTGTACCCAATTGTTGCGGGAATATTATAACAAAACTCCCAAAGTTTCTGTATTCTCCGAGAGATTAAACTTTGAAACAAAAATGTATACAAGCGATAAGAAAAACTTCAAAACTTCTATCCTACAAAACAATAGTTTACATGAAGTGTAAAAGAACAGTGTAAATTAAGTGTGAGAAAAAAAATTAATTAAAGTTTTGAAAGAGCAGTGTAAATGAAATGTGAAATAACAGTGTAATTAGAATGTGAAATGGAAGTGTAAAATGAAGTGTGTGAAATATCTGTTGAATTAATAAGTTAAAAAGTAAATGCAAGTGTTGGAACTGCCCATAATATCATAAGATTGAAGTTATTACCCAACTGAAAAACATTCTCCTGATGGTTTTTTCTGTACCACAGATTTATTGTGATCAAGCCTGTGGGACCCTCTTTTCCAAAAAAAATTACATCTAATTTGGTTTACCTTCGATTCTGAAACAGGCTATTTGTGATGATATTGAATCATCATATGACTAGTGTTTTCTTCTTATGTTTCTGTTATCAGATGTTGAACTATTTATTCTAATTTTGAATCTGTTATGAATTCATTACTGATCAATAAAGCCTAGAATGCAGAGGTTTTTCATTACAATTTATTGATCAGTAATCCAAAATCATCAAATCAATTCATCTTATCAAATACGAGTCAATCAATTTCTATTCTCTATTTCACAATTTCTATTCAACAACAAATGTATAATCTTCAAATCTTTTCTGGAAACGAAAACTGAAAATTCGCGTTACGATGGACAAATTTTTGAAACCAGACAAGTTTGATGGTGATCCGAATTCTCCAACAGCTCTACAAGAATGGAACTTCTGGCTAAAGACTTTTGAGAATTTCATCGCATCTTTTGACGAAGAAGACATCGATGATGAAAGTAAGTTGCGGTTGCTTACCAACTTTCTATCTCATTCTGTTTATCAAACAATTGCCGACAAAAATTCTATACTTCGGCTATTGACGCACTAAAATCTGCATATGTAAAACCAATAAATGAAATATTCGCTAGACATAAATTGGCAACTAGAAAACAGTCTTCAGATGAGACAATTGACCAATATAACCAAGCTTTACAACAACTGAGTAAGAATTGTGGGTTTGCAGATGTTGATTCTGAAACTCATAGGAAAACATACATTCGTGATTCATTTATCCGGGGCCTCAGCTTTCATCAGATAAGACTGAGACTTTTGGAGTTTGACAAGCTAACTCTTGATGAAGCTATTGAAAAAGCACGTGCCTTGGAATCTGCCAGAAATCAATCAGCTTCTTACTCTTCTGAAATAACTCTTAATGCCACTTCAAATAATTCTTCAGAAAATTCATGTAGAGAAACAAATTTGTCAGCTGTAAAAACTGGAAGCTCAAGTTTTCAAAAATGTTATTTTTGTGGTCGTCAGCGACATAAAACACGTCAGCAGTGCCCTGCACTGAATGACTTATGCGAAAAATGCCAGAAAATAGGTCATTGGAAAAATGTCTGCAAATCTACTAAAACTTCTTCATCTTCGGCGCTTATTGCAGCCTTTACTGTTCTTGAAAATTCTACAGTACAAGCTCAGGTAAACAACATTCCTACTTCTGCTTTGATAGATACAGGAAGCTCTGAGACATTTATTTCACACTGTTTTGCTAAAAAATGTGGACTTGAAATTTACCCTACAACTGGTGCAGTGTCCATGGCTTCAACATCACTAAGAAAGAACATTTCCTTTTATTGTGTAGCTCATTTAGAATTTTCAGGTCAACATTACCCCAAAACAAAATTCAGTGTATTGCCTGATTTGTGTGCTAATGTTATTGTAGGACATGACTTACTTAATCAACACTCTGAACTTAGAGTTTCATTTGGAGGAACTAAACCCCCATTGACTATCAATTATCTGGCTCCAGCAAAGATAGAACCTCCACCACTTTTTGAGTTTTTAACTAAAGACATTAAACCTATAAATATTACTAAATCCCGAAAGCATTCTCTTGAAGACACTAGTTTCATGGAGAAAGAAATTGAGAAACTGCTAGCTGATGGAATTATTGAAGAAAGCAGGTCTCCCTGGAGAGCTCAAGCATTTGTAGTGAAGAACGAAAATCACAAAAAGCGAATGGTAATAGACTATTCTCAAACTATTAACCGATACACACATCTTGACGCATATCCCCTCCCTAGTCTTGAAGATATTGTTTCTAAGGTCTCAAAAAACTCTGTATTCACCACTATTGACTCGAAAAGCGCTTACCACCAGGTACCCCTACGAGAAAAAGATCGACCTTTCACTGCATTTGAGGCATGTGGCCGTTTGTATCAATTTCGAAGGCTTGCTTTTGGTCTGACAGATGGTGTACCCACTTTTCAGCGAGTCATTGATAATGTTATTAATAAAGAAAAACTTGAAAAAACGTATGCATACCTGGATGATGTGACAATATGTGGTAAGAATCAGAAGGAACATGATTTGAATCTCAAAAAATTCTTAGATGCAGTACAAAAATATAATTTTACAATCAATACAGAAAAAAGCAAATATTCACTTACTTCAATAAGCTTGCTTGGCTATAAAATTGAAAATGGGACAATTTCTCCTGACCCTGAACGTCTGAAACCATTGCTCAATCTTCCACCCCCAGATAATAGAAAGGCTCTTGAGCGAACAATTGGAATGTTTGCTCACTATTCCAAATGGATATCCAATTATTCAGATAAAGCTAAACGGCTTCTAACAGCAAAGACCTTTCCTTTGACTTCTGAAGCTATAGCTGACTTCAATCAACTCAAAACTGAGATTTCTAAGGCAGTAGTTAGTACAATTGACGACTTTGAACCTTTTGTGGTTGAAACAGATGCATCTGATTTTTCAATTTCAGCTGTCCTATCACAGTGTGGACGTCCAGTAGCATTCTTTTCTCAGAAGCTGGATGATAGTGAGCGTAAACATTCATCCTTTGAAAAAGAGGCTTTTGCTATTGTGTGCTCTTAAAAAGTGGAGACATTTCTTACTTGGAAGATTCTTCAAAATTATCACTGACCAGCGCTCTGTATCATTCATGTTTGATATGACTCATCAAAATAAAATAAAAAATGAAAAAATACAACGATGGCGATTGGAGATGTCATGCTACAATTACGAAATAATTTACAGACCAGGAAAGGACAACCAATTAGCAGATGCACTTTCCAGAGTGTGTAATGCAACTCAAACCGATAAATTACACTCCCTACACTGTGACTTGTGTCACCCTGGAGTGACCAGAATGATTCATTGGGTAAGAACTCATAATTTACCCTATTCAGTTGAGAATGTCAGAAAAATGACTTCTTCATGTCAAACATGTAATGCCATAAAACCTCAATTTTTCAAGAAATTGAAATCTACTCTCATAAAGGCGACACATCCATTTGAAAGATTAAGCGTGGACTTCAAGGGTCCTCTTCCATCAAAAACTAAAAAGAAATATTTGTTGACAATAATTGATGAGTACTCTAGGTTTCCGTTTGCATACCCTTGTCCTAATATGAATTCATCAACTGTAATTCAGTGCCTTGTGAACTTGTTTACCACATTTGGTTTACCTTCTTATGTACATACTGACAATGGAACCTCTTTCAAATCCAGAGAGCTGCAGGAATTCCTTCATAATCGAGGAGTAGCCACTTCCATGTCATCACCTTATAACGCACCAGGAAATGGCCAAATCGAACGAGAAAATGGTACAATTTGGCGCACAGTGTCTCTTACATTGAAGCATAGAAATTTGGATGTATCTGATTGGGAATCTGTGCTCCCAGATTCTCTACATTCTATTCGATCCCTATTGTGCACGGCTACTAATGAGACGCCACATGATAGGATGTTCCGACACTATAGACAATCATCTAATGGTATAGCACTTCCAACCTGGCTTGCCCCTTCAAACAAAGTCCTAATGAAAGTATCTATACGAAGAAGTAAATTCGATCCATTGGACGAGGAGGTGGATATTCTTCAAATCAACCCACAATATGCCAAGGTACGGCTTAGTGATGGAAGAGAGACAACTGTATCATTGAAAAACCTTGTCCCTCGAGGAGAAGAAAATTATCATGAAAATCAAGATGAAACAAATACAGGATTCCCCCTCAGTGATGAAGAAGAGCCTCCTGATGGCACCCTGCGAAGATCTTATAGAGAGCGCAAAATGCCTTCTTATTTGAAAGACTATTCATTGAATTCCTAAAGACGGGAAGAATGTGATGATATTGAATCATCATATGACTAGTGTTTTCTTCTTATGTTTCTGTTATCAGATGTTGAACTATTTATTCTAATTTTGAATCTGTTATGAATTCATTAAGGATCAATAAAGCCTAGAATGCAGAGGTTTTTCATTACACTATTATTAAGTATTTTTTGGTTGAGATGATTTTATCAATAGCTATAACACTGAATCGAATATATCCATCAAGCTGAAAGTGTGGAGAAATTATTGCATTTGTGGAATAAAGTGTTTTCATTTCAATAAAATTTTTATTCAATAAAATACAAATGTCTTTCATCTGCAATTTAGATAGTATTTCACCCAATAAAAAATCGATACAGTAACAAAAGTTAGAGAGCATACACTACTATGATTCTATGAATCAATCTACATATTATGACGTCATTAATTAGTTGTGGGGCCTGAAGCAATACCTACTATTACTTGAAGTGTAAGAAAAAAGATTAAAAAATTTAAATTTTATGCTATTACATGAAGTGTAATAGTAGGTATTGCTAGAACTCAGCTAAATCCCGAGCTCGGAAACCGCCCTAAGTAATTTTCAATACTCAGTTGGATAATGTTGGCTAGAACTACAGTTACCATATCAAACACAGTTTGGTTATTGACCATTGGGTCTTTTTTCATGCTACCTCTGCCATTAATATTGAATAATTGAGTTATTTCACTATGAAACTTATATGGGATTATGAGTAAAATCGCTCGCCAATTCTTATCGAAGCATATTTTCGAGATCAATAACTCCGATATTATCGGAGTTATAAGTTCTTGTTAGCAGATTTCATGTTTCACTTTGAGTACGGTATAGAAGTAATCAATATTCTGCCTTTACAAGTTGAAATTTCTTCCATTCATTTCATCATGAATGTTCTAGTCAATTGAAATAGTGAACTATTGTAATTTGTTGATTGATAATATTATTGTAATAATTCAGTTGAATTAAAAAATAATGTATCAAATCATTATCAGTAATCTATTATTCATTGGTAACATTTATTTAATTTATCATTAATCTCATATAAATGTTCTAGCCAATTTAAATAGTGAACTCAATAAGTAATATTCATAGGGTAGCCCATTCTACTTTATGCTTGTCTGGTGTTGGAGTGTGTTGAGCCGTCCAAGACCTGAAAACTTGTCTTGTAGGTCTTGTCTTGATTTGTATTGGGGGCTTCAGATCAGCTATTCTAGGATGAGTTTTCAGAATATAAAAGGTGGTCTAAAAGCAGTTCGAAAAAAGTTTTCTTCCTACAGTTACCTTGAAAAGTGACCATTCCTGCACTGATTACAGAATGCAAAGAATCACTTTTCCGCTCTAGTGCTCAAAGTATTACTTTGCATACTCCAGATTTGCAACATGGCAACACAAAATAGTTGGTGGGTTATATGGAGGATTAGTGCACGAAAACAAAAATTAAGTTGGTAACAATGACTGTGGTTAGATTTAGATAAGAATAATTTAAATGGCTACCATACATTTATAATAAAATCTCAATCTAGAAATCCAAAACAAGAATAATGTTCATCTAAATCATAATTAAATAATCATCATTTACAAATTCTCATCACTTCATAATAAATAATAGTTCTTTTCTATTGATAATTATTATTTCAACTGCAAGCAATGAGAAAAGTAGCAAATATACATTATAAAATTCGAATTTTGAGGTTAAATGATTACCGTTTGATATCCATATAAATAAAGATAATAGAAAACATAAGAATACCTCGATAAATATTCTCTGTTGTCTATGTTATTTTTATAAATATTTTTCAGTTTAATTTGAGCATTTTTCTCGGTAATTTGAGCAAAAGTCTAAGTTTCTGAATCCTGTTTCAGTACTTTTTAGCTGGATGAAACAAACTAGGTACGATTCTTCCTGCTAGGACGAGAGCTTGTCAGTTCAGCCATCTTGCAGCCATCCCAATCAGCTGTTGGCGTGAGTTTTGAATGTGATTTTTTTGTTATATCTGTATTTTTTCTGATTCTTGGATTAGCTTAATAAAAATGAGATCTTTGGCTGAGAACTTTCAACTTCAATTGGATTATTAATTTTTAAATGAATTAAGGTTGTTATTAATAACAGCATCACAAACACTTGATGGATTTCAGTCATCATTTTACCCATAATCAACGACTTTCCATATTCAATAGTAACTGTAGGAAAAATTTAATGAGAAATGTGTGAGCAAAGTTCCTCTGCTGCACTCAAGAAACCATTCCGCCCTCGCCTATGGCTTGTGAGTAAACGTTTCTTTCGGTGCAGCAAACTGTCACTTTGCGCACTAGTTGCACAAATAACTATTACAAGCAGTTGAATAGTGAGCTATTTTAATATTTCAGCAAAAAACGTCTTTTTATGTTTTCTCAATATTGTATTTTATAATAATATAGTGACTGTACTTCCCAGAAGTTTCCTCTGATGCTGCATCACATCTCACAATAGGCCTCTTTGTTCCTCTGTGATTCTGGAAAAAAATCGTTATATACTGGGAAAAGCAGGAAGAATGTTCAATTTTCATTTTTCATTTCAAAGTGGGTTATTTAATTCGAGACAATAAATAATTAGGTTGGGTTGTCATGCGATTGATTGAGTGATGTTGGATTTAAACAAACTGTGTGCAAAAAGGAAGCGAGAACAAAGTTTCCGTGTTTCAACCTCTCAGCCAAAAAAACTGTTACATTACTTATTAATTAAATATTCAATGAACAGATAATCCACCCATAATATAACTAGTGACCCTTTGGGTTGGATAACTCGCTCATGAGCTGTTGTATTGATCTTTGAATAATCAGCAACTTGTAATTGGATACTTCCACAATTTATACATAATTGGTGAGAGTTACAGGAACAGCTGAAATTTTTATTTCACAGGTACAATTTAACAGTGGGTTTCATAATATGGATCCTATTTGAGTTAAAAAACCAGGCTACTTTTTTGTCGCTTCAAAAGTTTGGTCGCCATCTTTGATCCGTCATATGAATCCAACTTCATTTCGAATCCAGCTTCATTTTCTCATGATTTTGAAACAGAATTGACTCCAAGAGAAAATTGATGGTAAAACCCGTACATCGATATCTCAAAACGTTTCAATGATCTTCACATTCGAAGATATTCATAAACCATACAAAAATTGAATAAATGAGTACTTACAATGAAAATCAGGTCGGTGAACACTAAGGGCCGATTTCCTGGCTCGGGATTTAGCTAAGTTCTAGACAGCGGGAGTCAGAAAATTGGCTTTCCGAAATGGGCGTAGTGAATTGAGTATTTTATAACTATATCAATCAGCTGAAATCATGTTTATCGGCGCATAAAAGACAGTGTGTGTGATAACTACCAGATAGCATCAACTTTTTCAAATGAATGAAAAAGTTATATAAATAGCATGCAAGTAATTCAGCGGACCAAATGATAATTCACAACAAATTTGTTCTTTTGCACTTTTAATGTTATTTCGTTAATCCTGAAAAAGGACGAAGGAGTGAGTCAGTTCTGTTGTACAACGAGTTTGACCTGTAGAAAGGCTCGAGAATTACGTATTTAAAATTTGAAGTTGATTGATCAGATTCTTTTTAAAGTTATTGTAGAACATACAAACAGACGGACATCGACTTTGGCCTTGAATGCGTCGAAAGTGAGAACTCGCTAAAGTTCGTTGAACAAGTAACTTCAATTTGTTATACTTGTGACTCCCTGATATGGAAAGCTCGCTCATGTACCTGTTCAAAATTTGAAACTGATTGATCAAATTCTTCAAAAGTTATGGTAGAACATACAAACCCACAGACGAACAACGACTTTGTCAAGAGAAAGAAGTCCCTAACGCTTGTTCAATGAAGGGCAGAATCGTCCTAAACATGTACCGGATAGGAAGCTCACGAATGTCGCATCATCACATCTAAACTACTCAACTGAAAAACTTGCATTTTTACATGAAGATTCTGAATTCACCGAGGATGGTTATAGGCGTATTTTTCATTCTCATCTTATCAAATTGATTCTAATTTGATAATTGAAATCAATTTATACAATTTTCGATTTGAACTTAGGTAATTATAAAGCCCAACCAAACAGGGCATACTCCGAGTGACTCCGTAGCTTAGTTGATAGCGCACGCGGTTCATGAATCAAAGGGTGCGGATTTGAGACCTATCAAATTTATTTTTTCTTTGCTGGGAGTTTCTAACTCTTTCGAAGATTACTCACGTAATTTTGAACAAAATAATAAATGATCATTTACTTTCATGCTTCCAGGACATAAGGAGATTTCACTTTTTTACAACAGTAAATTTTCTTCGGTGCGAAGCACAGGTTACCTGCTATTAATAAATAACTCAGGTTACGCATTCTATTTTTTAACTTTGTATTATTATTGTCATCTTGTAGACTCCCTGTACGTTTGTCACATAACTATGCAAAAGTGCGCTCTTGCAGAATTTTATGACACGTCAATGTTTTGTGGAGGCTAAGGTGGATATCATAACAACTGATATACATCTATGTGATTAAAGTTGATGTATAGTGAGGTTTCCCCCGATTTGAATATCATCAAGCTATCAAAATAAAATAAGTTTTTTCAGGAAAACATATTTTGAGATATTCGAGCGCCTAGAGTTTAAATTTTTTGGGACAGACCGCATTTCAAATTCGATAGGAGATTAATCAATGATATTTAGAGGATAGATTCTCCTTGATTGAATGAACTGAAAAAATTTCGAAAATATCAATTCCTGAGAAAGTTATTCAATTTAGTAGAAATAACGAGGAATTACTTTCAGTTGAGCTATTTTTGGTCATTCTATACTATTAAACAAGCAATATTTATTTCTTTTTATATGTTCATATGTTCATATGTTTGGATGTTTAGATGTTCAGATGTTCAGATGCTCAGATGTTAAGATGTTAAGATGTTTAGATGTTTGAATGTTTTAATGTTAATATGTTTATATTTTTGTATTTCCCGGATCTCGAAAACGGCTCTAACGATTCTCACGAAATTCAGAGCATAGTAGGTTTATAATATATAAAAATTCGATTGCACCAGGTCTCATCCATGGGAAAACTCCCTGAAGGACATTAAAAAGATAAATATTATTCATCCTTGGAAAAACAGCTGATAATAATAATTTCGTCGTCTGTTGCTGAAGGAAGTGAGTGAGCGAGTTCATGTGTGTGGGACTGTGTCAAAATTAAGACTCAGCTCTTGAACTTTTGTAATCATTCAATCAGGTACTTATCAGGCACTAATCAGGTGCCGGGTTGTTTTCAATCCTGATTAATTCCAGTAGATCCATCTTTTTGAAATGGTCTTCTCTGATTTGGTTCACGTGGAATTAATCAGGAATAAAATTTAACCGGCTTTTGTGCAACCGGGCCCTAATGAGGGAAATTTTTGCATTCCTATGGGAATTAATCTCAATCTACTGAGATTAGATAGAACATTTCTGTATGAACTATGAATGTTATTATAATTTCTTCTTCCGTAATAATTTTTTCAAGCCTTTCTACTCCAGAGCGAAGCTCGGTCCCCGATATTTTTTGTTAAATTGAATAACTTTCTCGAAAATTCAACTTTTGAGAAAGTTAATCAATTTACTAAAAACTACCAATTCAACTTTTGTTGAGTTTTTTTTTCTCTCGAGAATTGATATTTTCGAAGAAAATTTATTTCAATCAATCAACAATACCATGAAGAATTAATCCTCTTAATCTTATTGATTGATCTCCTTCCGAATTTGAAATTGTCTGTCCCAAAATTTAAACTTCAGGTGATCATATCTCGAAAATTAATGATAGGAAAAAAATGTTTTCCTGAGAGAAATTTTTCTTTTTGATAGCTTGATGATATTCAAATTGAAAAACTTTGAAAATTATCATTAGTAGAAAGTTTATTTTTAACCTTTGCAAAGCCTCAAGTCTACCTCAATCTCACATATCCTCGAATTGTCATAATCCCAATATTGAACCAAATACGGTCTTTCGAGGGACAGATCTTCTAAAGATGACATATCACTTCTAAACACTGTAGAAATATAATTAACAGAATATTCAATCTCAACTATGAATTTTTATTATTTAATCATTGTAATACATATTTCCTTGACAATTAAAGTAGAATATTATTAATCAGCAAAATATACAATTTCAGTTTCAAACATCTATTATTGGAAAAAAGGAAATTCGACGAATAAAATAATATATAATTATTGATTATTCTAACCAAGAATGAAAAGCTAAAACCATATCAGATATACTAATATCATTTTTTATAGAAGGTAGTGGCAGATTTTGGAATTGAATAATGTGATAAGATTCAAGGTTTGTGGTCTAACTTACCGTCGCTCCTACGTCAGGTCTGGGAAGATAGATCGTTGCAAACAAAATAATCACCAATCGACTAATTATCTTCATGCTGGACCCTCGATTTTCTATTAAAAACCAATTCAAATAAACTCCCTAAAACAAAATAAATAATGAAGAATGAATGCTATACGTGTGGCAGGCGCAACAAATATCAAGTGAGACAGAATCTTGCCGTATCCGTTTCAATTTCGAAATTGACGTAATTTGCTCCTAAAAATAGTAGCTTATTAAATAAATTTTATTCTCTTCAACGGTTCCGAACAAAAACCTTGCAGTGACACAGGCAAATGTTTGGTTGACAATGAAGCTTTGTCTTTGTCTACCAATCAATAAGGAATCTTATAATTCACTTTCATTTTATGGTGAAAAAAATTACCTACATAGCTTTGGCTATTCACTTAAGTTAGTATTTTACAAATAGTTTGATGCCATCGTTTTTATCCGAAATTATATATTCCGATAATTTATAGAATTATCTTACCTCTCATAGTTTTCTGAGACATATTCACTCTTAAAAATCTGGTGTGGCGCACTCACACAAATTTCCTTGCCGTTATGAAAAAAATTGATCACCTGACGCTAGTGTACAAGCACATCTCAAGTCTACTTATGAACAAAGATCTGAGCCAGCTAGGGACAGGACAATAACGCTGGAGACATACGAGGTCTGCTATCTCTTCATAGTGAATGATTTAATAGAATCAACAGTTGCCAAAAGTTTGCAATTGGATAATCACATTTTCTCAAATTTCCAGCTTATTTACAATTTTAGGTGAAAATGTTACTGAACATTAATTTTAGAGATTCTCAGGCTCAATCTTCTCCACGCAAAATTTTTTTGTTTAAATTATATCTGAGCCTGATAATTGGGAATCTGAAATCAAAATTTGCATAGATGGGGCGGAGCTCCTGAAAGTTTTACAGATATGGGACTTGTAGCAGTTGATAGAGCTTATCAATGACTATTCTCGGTATAAATTTAATCAAAATCGTTGAAGCCGTTTTCGAGAAAACCTTGAAAAACCCCATGTTACGAGAAAACATTTTCCCCATTTTAGTCGCCATCTTGAATTGCATTTGAACGAAATTGTTCGTGTCGGATCCTTATATTGTGAGGACATTACGTTTCGAATTTCAAGTCATTCCGTTAATTGGGAGATAAGATATCCTGTACACAGACGCACATACACTCATACACACACACACACACAACACACACACACACACACACACACACACACACACACACACACACACACACACACACACACATACAGACCAATACCCAAAACCACTTTTTTGGACTCAGGGTACCTTGAAACGTATAGAAATTTAGAAATTGGGGTACCTTAATTTTTTTTCGGAAAGCAATACTTTCCTTAACTATGGTAATAGGGCAAGGAAAGTAAAAATCGAAAATCTGGTGTGGTGCACTCACACAACTTTCCTTGCCGTTATGAAAATTGATCACCTGACGCTAGTGTTCCCGCGGGGTCGATGTCAAACGAGGCAAACGACAGAAGAAGTCGAGACCAGCGACAGTCGAGACCAGCGACATTCGAGGCCAGCGACTGTAGAGGACTCCTGAAAAAGTGGCCTCAAATGTCGCCTGCGTTGGGCGACAGTTGAGGCAACTCTAATTTTTGTACAGCCCCGACAGTCGAGACCTGCGACGGCAGAGGACTCCTGAAAAAGTGGCCTCAAATGTCGCCTGCGTTAGGCGACAGTTGAGGCCACTCTAATTTTCTCTACGGTCGTAGGCCTCGAATGTCGTTGGTCTCGACTGTCGCGCCCCCTCAAAAACACAGTAAAAAATATTTTTAAGGAAGAATGTTTATGTAAAGTTGTTGATTTTTCAAATCAACTTCCTAGATTATATAAAAAGGTAAATTTGTTCATTACTCTAAGCATCATACTACTGTATATAACCTTTTTCTATTCTCTGAAGCTTATTAATTTTGTAACTTTTAAATTCTTTATAACTTTAAATTCGTGTAACTTTGAAAGTTCAGCATGTAAAATAAAGATACCAGCATCTTTCCATCCTCCAATTGAGTTTCGTCAACAAAGATGGTCAAGTCCATCATTCCATACATTCCAGTACTTGGATGATGGTCCCTAAACATATTTTCAAGTAATGGGAATCCATTACTACTGCATTATGCCTCCTTCATTGACAAATATTTATCTATCTTCTATCCATCTATAAGACGAGATGGTGTCTGTCTTTCTGTCTGTTTGTATGTGAGCTCATCACGCTTGAAATACTTGACTGATTAAGCTGTAATTCTCCACAAAGATGATCGTTCTGAAAATCCTTCAAGGATAAGCACTATCTACCGTCAAAGTTCATATCCTTTTTTTTTTTATGAAGGAAGTTTCCATTATTTAGTTTTCAACAAATCAGAAGTTATAATCATTATAAAATGTATTTTGTCTGGAATCGCAGTAGGATGTGTCCTCAACTGTCGTCTGCTGCAAGCGAGTCTCTAATTTTTGTACAGGCCCGACAGTCGAGACCAGCGACATTCGAGGCCAGCGACGGTAGAGGACTCCTGAAAAAGTGGCCTCAAATTTCGCCTGCGTTAGGCGACAGTTGAGGCCACTCTAATTTTTGTACAGCCCCGACAGTCGAGACCTACGACGGGAGAGGACTCCTGAAAAAGTGGCCTCAAATGTCGCCTGCGTTAGGCGACAGTTGAGGCCACTCTAATTTTCGTACACTCCTTACAGTCGAGGCCAACGACCGTAGAGGACTGTTTTGTAAAACAGTTTTTACAAAACAGTCCTCTACGGTCGTTGGCCTCGAATGTCGTCGGTCTCGACTGTCGCGCCCCCGTTCCCGCGCATCACAAGTCTACTACTATTCAAAGATCTAAGCCAGCTGGTGACAGGACAATAACGCTGGTAACACACGAGGTTTGCTATCTCTCCATAGTGAATGATTTAAGAGAATCAACAGTTGTCAACAGTTTGCAATTGAAATAATCACATTTTCTCGAATTTTGAGCTTATTTTCAATGTTACTGAACATTAATTGTAAAGATTTTCATTCTCAATCTTTTCCACTTAAAATTCTTTGTTTAAATTGTATCTGAAGCCTGATAATTGGGAATCTAGTGCACTTAATCTGATGCACTTTTTATGAATATTATCCAACAACAGTATCTACATTTATATCTCAAGATGGACTTCCTATGTGCTTAGTTGTACAGCAATTTGTATTTTTAGATATAGTTGAATGCAGCTTATATCTGCATAAGCTGAATGCAGCTTATATCTCAAGATGGACTTCCTATGTGCTTAGTTGTACAGCAATTTGTATTTTTAGATATAGTTGAATGCAGCTTGCTTATATTTAATAGAATCAACAATAATTTGCAGTTGAATAATCACATTTTCTCGAATTTAAAGCCTATTTTCAATTTTAGGTGAAAATGTTACTGAACATTAATTGTAGAGACTTTCATGCTCAATCTTTCCCACTTAAATTTGTTTGTCTAGATTGTATCTGGAGCCTGATAATTGCTGGGAATATAAAATCAAACTTCGCATAGATGGGGCGGAGCTCCTGAAATTGTTACAGATATAGGACCATGGCAGTTGATAGAGCTCATCAATGACTAATTTAGGAATGAATTTGATCAAAATCGTTGGAGCCGTTTCCGAGAAAATCGTGATAAACCCTGCTTTTGACAACATTTTCGCCATTTTAGCCGCCATCTTGAATTGCATCTGATCGAAGTTGTTCGTGTCGGATCCTTATAGTGGAAGGACCTTGAGTTCCAAATTTCAAGTCATTCCGTTGATTGGGAGATGAGATATCGTGTAAACAGACGCACATACACTCATACACACACACACATACAGATCAATGCCCAAAACCACTTTTTTGGACTCAGGGTACCTTGAAACGTATAGAAATTTAGAAATTGGGGTACTTTTTTTCGTAAAGCAATACTTTCCTTACCTATGGTAATAGGGGAAGGAAAGTAAAAACATATCTACCGACGGCTGTTAGATGACGCAATGATTATAACAGCTGGTTTTTATTTCTGTGTGTGGCCAGCTCACAAATCTTCTCCCAAAAGGATTACATGTTAACTTCGAAGGTCAGTAGGAAAGAGTCCTCAAGTCGGATCATAAATTTGTCAGGCAATAAACCTGCTCCTGAACATAACAAACACAAATAGAAAAATCATCAAATTCGGTGCACACATAAAATAGTTATTTGTGCAACTAGTGCGCAAAGTGACAGTTTGCTGCACCGAAAGAAACGTTTACGCCCGAGCCGTAGGCGAGGGCGGAATGGTTTCTTGAGTGCAGCAGAGGAACTTTGCGCACGTATTTCACATTAAGTTTTTCCTACAGTTACCATTGAATATGAAAAGTGGGTAATTATGGGTAAAATTGCCTGAAATGCATCAAATGTTTTTCTGTGTAATTTTATTATTGATAAAAACCTTAATTTATTGTCAAATTGAATAAAAATGTTGTCCTTGGTTATAATATATATAATAGTAATAATTAGCGCGTTGTGCTTGGTTGCACCTCTGCTCACTATAGCAGCCACAGCAGTCACTGTTACCAACTTCATTTTGATTTTGCTGCACTGTTGCTCCATATAACCTACTAAGTATTTTGCGTTGCCATGTTGCAAATCTGGAGTGCAGAAAAATTTTTCCCGCACTAGAGCGGAAAAGTGATTCTTTGCGTTCTGTAATCAGTGCAGCAATGGCCACTTTTCAACGTAACTGTAGGAAAAAGTTATTGAATGTCGAAATTTGAGGCTCGATTTTTATTTATATAGATTGTCTTATTGTCATTACCTTCAAGTCACTAAAAACCATCTCGGTAGGGTTCAATCTAGGTATGTTTAGAATAATTTTAATGATTAGTTTTTGCGTCACGAATAATCCGTCTCTGTATAGCATTTTCACTTGTAATTGAACTCTTCATCCGTGTCATTATTATGCAATGGTGTCAATGTCATTGATAAGAACATGAGCCGTCAGTATTCAAAAGCAGAAGATAAAAATTGTGGCAATTGTGTTTTTTTTAAATGTCACACCTTCAAGAGCGAATATCTCGAAAACTAGAGGAGATAAAAAAAAAGTTGTAGAATAAATATTGTAGGAGATTATGTAAGCTTTATCTATATATATATATATATATATAAAAGCGAAATGGCACTCACTCACTGACTGACTGACTCACTCACTCACTCGCATAACTAAAAATCTACCGGACCAAAAACGTTCAAATTTGGTAGGTATGTTCAGTTGGCCCTTTAGAGGCGCAC